>NW_007578787.1:0-36449 GCF_000690725.1 Stegastes partitus
ACAAACAAACAAAAACACTCTGACTCGAAGACTTTTATAGAATGAAAAATGCCTAATTTTGTCAAAAGTTAGATTTATAGTCAAGAATGATGACAGGAGTTGGTTTACACCTGTACATTTAATCTGAATCGGCATTAATTCCTCCTTCATATTCTTATTTTCCCACTTTTTTGCCCCCCGTCCTAAACAGGCAGCAGACAGCCTAGTCATTTCGTCTGCATAAAAGCTTAGCAGCACAATTCACTGCGTATGTGCTTAAGCCAAGATTTTGGGTGTGTGGTTACGAGTGTGTGTTTGTGGCGAGACCTTGACCTTGACTGCAGTCCCTAATGGAGGAGGCTGTTCTGTGAATGACTCGAACTCCCCCCGCCGTACAGCGGTATGTAGCAGCCCATAAAGCATGCTTACGTCCCACTCTGGTTTCAGGGAGTGGAGGCCCGAACCCCGCCTCTTCCTCACACTCTGAAATAGCCACGTCCTTGTCCCCACACGGAGCACAGTGTGAGTCGGGTGTGTATATATGCGGCCGTGGTTGATTGAGGAGCAGATTGCTGGTGACAGGTCACACTGCGTTCCGTCCCTCCGACCCCCCAGATTAGCGACCCGAGGCCCCCACGCTGCCCTCCCCTCCTCTGGGCCCCCACCTGTTAGGATCCCTCTGCTGCTCCGAGCTTTCCCTCTCTTACACACACACACACACACACACACACACACACAGTAGACAACCTGCATTAACAGAATTCTCTTATTTCTCCGTCACTCACCCCGCAGGTTATAAAGGCCATTACGAGTCGCTGAGGTGCATGCGTGCGTTTGAGTGTGTGTTGCCTGGCTAGGAATGTGTGTGGGTTGAAAAGACGCCTGTCACAGCATGCTCTCATAATTGCCCTCTTAGCCAATTATCCCCCATTTAAAAGCAAATCACCTGCTCTGCTCCCATGTCCACACAAATGCGCGTACTCACACCACACACACACACACACACACACACACACATGCACATACACGCGATAAATAACAGAGAAACTTAATATTTGATAATTGTTTGTTCCTTAGTGATACGTTTGTTTATTGTGCTGTATTGCTTTTCTCTGTCGGCACCATTCACACGTTTGTGTCTTCTCCTTTCTTCAGATTCTGATGCACACCAAAGACATGGTTCAGAAGGTGGGTTATGAAGTAATTGTTGTGCAGATCTTATAAATGTAACACAAGAAAATGTTTAAAAGACAAATAAATGTGGATTAGAGCTGGACAAAATGGCCTAAAATGTATATCGGAATAAACTGTTAAAGTCCTCTTTTGTTTCTTCTAATTTCTTGCTCCCGGTGGTAAAGATTCTTACCTAAGAGTAGGCAAATTGAATTGCTAAACTTTGAGTTAAATGTCATTAATTTTAATAGCTGTTATCAATGTAATGGCATAAATGTAAGTTATGTTTTAGAAAATTATGTAATTCAGTGTTCCTAAGTTATTAATTAATTTTTTGTCCTTTGTCTTTTTCTTTATTTGTGGGTGACTCAGATGAATCTGGAAGTCATCTATGGAGATACTGACTCCATCATGATCAACACCAACAGCAAGTCTCTGGAGGAGGTCTTCAAACTCGGCAATAAGGTTTGTTTTATATAATTCTGTATTTACAGCAGTGAGATGTTATCTGCTTCCTTTTCGGAGGTTTAATTTTCATTGTATGTGTGTTTTATTTCCAGGTGAAGGCAGAGGTAAACAAGCTGTACAAACTGCTGGAGATCGACATTGACGGCGTGTTCAAGTCACTTTTACTGCTGAAGAAGAAGAAATATGCAGCCCTGGTAGTGGAGCATCACGGGGAAGGGAGATACAGCGTCAAGCAGGAGCTCAAAGGCTTGGACATTGTCCGCAGAGATTGGTGTGATCTGGCCAAGGAATGTGGCAAGTACGTTGGATGAACCCAATGCAACTGCAATGGCTTTTGGCCATCTTACAATTAGTGTCCCACTGGAATGTTAACATACAAATCACTTCAAGGCACTCAGAGGGTGTTCCTCTTTAATCATCTGAAGTCTTTGTTTTGGATGATATAATGTGTTCCGCTCTTCCCTTCTCTTCTTCCAGCTATGTGATTGGTCAGATTTTGTCTGACCAGAGTCGCGATGTGATTGTGGAGAACATCCAGAAACACCTGGTGGATGTGGGAGAGAAGGTAGCTGATGGAGCCATACCACTCAACAAGTATGAGATACACAAGGTGAGAATGTGACTGCATCTCTGTATTTCTGTGTTTACATAAATAAGACAGGCTTAAGACTTGTCTGTGGAAGCTGTGTTGGGAAGCCAGTTGTCTTCAGGAATTGCTGCACTTAGTGAGTACAGTGTACACAATGTAAGACTGATGAACAAGGTAGTGTGAGAAATGTGCAGGAACATTTTTTTGTGTTTCTCTTTCAAACTATGGGAGTGTTTATGCTTTATTCTGTGTAAGCACTTTTTTTTTTTTATTGCTGTCCATTCATAATTACTGTCTTATCTTCACTTCCCCACTCTCTTCCTCTCCTCCAGGCACTGACAAAGGATCCTCAGGACTATCCAGATAAGAAGAGTCTCCCTCATGTCCACGTGGCTCTGTGGATCAACTCTCAGGGTGGCCGTAGGGTCAAAGCTGGAGATACAATCTCTTACCTCATCTGCAAGGTGTGTTCATACAAGAGAGACATAAATATCCTGGCTTTCCAGATACTCATCATTTTTTTTGTAGGTTTTTCACAGTTGCGATATATAACCACAGTGTAACTGTAGAAATCCATCTCCTTTTACTTTTAGGACGGCTCAACGCTGGCAGCCAGTCAGAGAGCTTACGCTCTAGAGCAGCTTCAGAAGCAGGAGGGTCTCACTCTGGATGCACAGTACTATCTGGCCCAGCAGATCCACCCTGTGGTGTCTCGCATCTGTGACCCCATCGAGGGCATTGACGGTGTGCTCATAGCCACATGGCTGGGTAAGTTAATAACAGGGTATGGTAGGCTGCAGAAGATTGTACATTACAATTTGAAGAATGTCAGGTTTGCGGTAGAAAAATAGCAAATTACACAAATTAGTGGGGAAAAAAAAGTCAAAAGTTCAAGTGAGAGTTGTTAATTAAAATGAAACCGGGGAAGTGTTTTAATTAGTGTTGTTGACATCACTTTGAATAACATTATTGTTAAACGATCACAATTTTCATTTGCATTTTTACGATAATGCAATACTCCTATTATTTTATAAATAACCGTTGACCATGAGGTATTTTTGGGGCACAGTTTACTTTGAGTGTTAGTGCCAATTCCCTTTGCAATAAAATGACTTCCTGTTTAGCAGTCTGTTGACAGCTGAAACTGTTAAACCCAGAAAACCTTTCACACCTAAAGCCACAATAGCCTATTAAAAGTGCAAAATAGATGTTTCATTGTTTAATAGCTGTAAAACTGTGGTTTGGGTTGGAGTCCCTATGTGTAGACCTGTCTGTCGATGAGCATTTGTTCTAATCACTCTAGATTTATGTGAAATAGTCAGAATGAATGATATTGTCTGTCTCAGGTCTGGACCCGAGTCAGTTCAGAGCTCAGCAACAGCACCAGAGGGAGGAGGAGGCTGATGGCATGCTGGGAGCACCCGTCCAGCTGACTGATGAGGAGCGCTATAAAGACTGTGAGAGGTTTACTTTCACCTGTCCTCAGTGTGGCACTGACAACATCTACGACAGCGTCTTCGAAGGAGCTGTGAGTAGATGTCTACACGCACACATAATTAGCAATCAAAACGTCCTCTGTTCTTCTTCTGGTGTGTTTTTACAGGACACCAAATTATCACGTTCATTTCAGTTCTTGTTTGGACCAGAGAGTTGCCTTGGAAATATTATGTAATCTAATTAGCTTAAGCTGATTCACAGTAACAGGTTGTGGAGTCAGAAATGTGTGTGTGTGTGTGTGTGTGTGTCTGTGTGTGTAGAACACACACAAAGAACCTCACAGAGAGATGGAGAAGATCAAAAATAAGCGAAGGCTTTTATCACTAATGGTGTGTTTCACTGGTGTAATGCATTAATCGGAGACATGAATAAAGAGTATGACAGTGGGAGATTGGTGTTTCCAAAGGCATTTCAGTAAAACTTCCTGTGAAGGATTCATGCTTTAGTCATCCTCCATATTGTGTCTCCGTCTGTATTTTTAGACAGCTGCCTGGCTCCAATACGGACTCTGTTTTCATTGGCATAGTTTGGACTGCACAACTTGAAAAGCCTTTCCTTAACCCCTGCCGCTCTGCGGACACACACACATGCACACTGGTCTCCTACCATTTGTCAGGCCAAGGTCGTGTGTGTGTGTGTGTGTGTTATCAGCGTCTAATGAGGAGCAGGGCACGCAGCTTTTTCTTGTCTGGAAGACACTAATAAAACTGACAAGCCTCTGTCCTCGACTGGAGGAGAGGACTTGCATTAAATTATAAAAGGAATATTACACAACACTCCTTAAAAGGATGATATCATTACACACCTCAGCAGTTTCTCTGGTATGTTTTGCTGAGGTGCATTCACACTTGCACAACAAACAGTATATTTAGTTGGAATGCTTGTATGTATAGAAAAAGAAACAACCTGCTTTTAACAGAATATGATCTTGAATTATTGGTTAGCTGTCTTTTAGGAACAATGTGAAACTTCAGACTATACACATCCTCTAATTACTCGTGTTAATTTTCCACCATGTGTCAGAAGCCGGTATGCGCACACACACATACACACACACAGAGTAACTGATAAGACAGTAAGTTAATTAAGGTGGCGAACATGGTCTAACAGCTCAGTGAGAGGGGAGGACAGATGGGCCTTGACTCCACCACTGAAACAGAGCCAGCGATGGTAGGAGGAGGCGGTGATGGATGATGGAGGACAGACAGAGGAGGAAAGTTGTTTGATGGGGGTAGCGGGAGAGAGGGATGAAAAGATTAAGTGTGGATAGAAAAAATCTGGATGGAGCTGCAGGGATTTCCACAAGTTCATTCTTAATAGAGTGTTACGTATCCGCCACGGGCAGTTAAATCAGCAAACTGTGAAAGCTGCACATTATGATACGCAGACTTCGACGAAAAGAGTCTGGTTAGACAGTTGACATCGTAAACCTTTTGAAATTGTTTTACAGTTTTGCAGAAGTCTATTTAAGGTGCAGTGATGAGGCAGTAAAAGTGACAGTTGGTTGGGGTGTAGACAAACACTGAGAGCAGCGAGGAGTGTTTAAAAGATACGATCCGTGTATTGCGATATTTGAACTTTTCTCATAAGTCTCACAGAAACACGGGACGCAAAGTACTTTGAATGTTTTCATTTAATTGCTGAGTGATAAAATATCTGTCAAGCAAGTGGTGTGTAATTTTAATAAATACAACTTGTTTGGGTGGGAGAGTTTGCTTGTCAAAATGAAGTTTGGAATGAAACAAGAGAGATAAAGAGCAGAAGGGGGGGACGATTCTGGAGAGAGAAGAAGGGAGGTTGCTTTCATCCAGAGCACACTGAAAAAAATAAAACAAGAAGAGGAGGATAGACTGAGATGAGGAGGGTTAATGTGTGTAGCCGCCTACAGCATGAGGGAAATGAGTTGATTGAAGCAAAAAGGAATGATATAGAGAAGTCTTGTGGCTGACTGGGTGGGGGGTGTCACTTGCAGATTTTTGTGCCACCAAGTTCCCTGCAGAAACCTTTTTTTTTTTTTTTTCCACCGCTGTCAACGCAACGGGTAAATGGAGCTCAGGTTTAAAGAAGCAATGCACTGTGGCTACTTCTTTTATTGCATTAACTATAAGCCTTGCTGTCAAGGATACTGGGGTCACGGTGACCTGTTTTCTTCAGGCTACAATAAAGTTAAAATTTACTAGGCACAGGGGTGCTTTAAGCTCTTACACCTTCCGCGTTTGACATGCTCTTTGTGGAGGCAATGGCCAAGTTCCCATTACATAACTGCTTCAGAATGACATCGTTTATATTTATTCACAGAAAGATCAGATCACTTTATCAGATGCCCTAAATCAGGGGACATTCCAAATTCCTGCTTTCTGTTTTATTTACTTATTTTGACAGTAAAAATAGCTTGGCTTTAGTTGAAGACGTCGAATGCGTCTATGTATTGAAGAGTAATTTTTCTGGGACGCCGACACGTTTTCTCTTTTTCAGGGTCTGAAGTTGGAGCCCAGTTTGATGCGATGCTGTCACATCCCCTGTGGAGGTTCCCCCCTTGACTATTCCGTCAACATCAGCAACAAACTTCAACTTGACATCCGTCGTCACATCAAAAAATACTACTCTGTGAGTATTTCTGTGTTTCTATGCCAGTTTGCCTGTTATTGTGAGGTTTTGATAAATGCAGCAGATCCTGACAAAAAAAAAAATACACTCAAAATTATGCACACTAAAGCACACAAAAACATTCATACAGTTAGTTTTCCTTCAGTATGTAATGCTGCAGCCTTTCAGACAACACAGATAGCCTGCTGATAATCTGTTTTCCAAATTTTTAAACCCTTTTCTCATCATCTATCTGTACTGTAGATGTAAAAGGAGGATATCTTTAGTCCATAAAAGCTACATTTAGGCTTGCTAAGCATTGTAATTGTTGCATACCACTATCTGTCAACACATTCCTAAAGAAATTAAATTAATGCTTCGGCTGACAAAATACAAGCTCAAGCTCAGAGAAGCAGAGCTGTGTATAATGAAATAGTCAAAACCTGTGAAAATTGACCTTCCACAAAGTGTCTGTGAAAGGGTTGGACTGTATTTAACACAATGGGGGATGCAACAGATGCAGTAATGTTAAAAAGATGTTGGACAAAAGATGAAGGAAACCTCAGCAGGGCACTGCGCTGACATTTTCAACCAAAGAGCACACTATGTGTGCAGAATGAAAAGAGCTCCATAAAGATTTGTAGGAGCATGATCCATGAAAATACTTAAATGGCCATTCTTGCTTTGAATACCAAGTTTAACATACTCATGCTGTCGTTTTAGATTATGAGGTGAAATTTAAATGAGACATCAGGGGAACTGTGCCATTAACTTATCAGTAAAAACTGACAATGCAATAAATCGAACATATCTGCCTTTAAAGATCAAGCCAATTTGTCTCTTTGTGAGGCAAATTACTGAGAATGTTGGATGATAAGCTTTACAGGGTGAATCATTTTTTGCAGTTTGACACATGGACAGGTTGTATTGCCTGCAGCATATTTGCAAGATGTGAAAGTATGGACCATCAGTTCTCTACACAGGGTTTTTCTGGAATTATTGGTGATGTCCAAAGAGATTTTAGCTACCCCTGAAAGAAGCGTTTCATATTTATATACTTTCAGATGTATAGACATGTTATCAAATATATGTGGAATATGCATTCATGCATGAATTTATTCAAAGCTGCCACTATTGATTCTTATTAACCAACTGATCATTTTACTTAAATTGATAAGTCAATTTATATACCCAAATAAATACTTATCAGATAGAGATAGAGGCACGACTGTTAGATTTCTACTGTACGTTTGCTACACCTCACCTGAAGTCATTACATAAAAGCATGGACCATTATCTCACAGTGTGCTGACATATGGGAACACTGGACGAACCAACAATATACCCAGGGTTTTCACCTGGCGTGCCAAACCGAAGTTGACCCCAGCCCGCCCCTAAGCATCAGACACACAGGTTTTTTTGAACGACTTACGATAGGATGGAGTTGTTGGAAACTGGAAAGCTTACCAGTGACATCTAACATTTGCAGTTCTTATTGAGTCAACATTAACTCAGCCTTGGGTTGACAAAGTTCAACTGGTGAGCACTTTTTTCTCAGGAAGTTATCAGAGAAACGATAGGACACTGCAATCAGTGTGTCACTGGCCCACGTTGATGATCATCTGCTAAAAATGGATTGCTGTCTGCGTGACCACACACTGCTTGTTAAAGCTCTGTTGCCCCGTTTATATACATCAGCTGCTTGTTTGCGTCAAATAGTCCTAATGCTTGTGCAATTATCCCCATGACTCTGCTCTATGCCTTACGTTGTAGCCAATCCAGCTATTTTTACAGTTGAAATAAGGACCGATACAATGCAATAAGGCAGTTTTCCACTTGTCAGAAAGTGATGGCAGCCCCCAGGTTGTCACTTAATGTTATTAATGCATCAAAAAGACTTAACTGTATTCATAGGGGTTATATTTAAAAAGGTTTAGCCAATGAGATAATTGCAAATGAGAATGTTTCTTTATTTCATATATAAAATGCATTTGTAAATTATATATTACAGTTTAGTTCCATATATAAACAAGGTCATTACACCTTTATACATACAGCATAAACATTATTGCCTATAATGTAATGCCTGATTATGATATAAACTACAAACATTTTTTTGGTTACAATTATTCAGTTACAAGAAAACACTGACGTTTTACAGAGACTTACCTTTGCTATGACCGCCCACATAAAGTTCTGTGTATTTACAACAATATTCGCCTATTCAGTTTTTACCAGATCTGTGTGTCTCTTTACCTGTCCTCTCTACGCCTGTCATTTATGCTGTGAATGAGAGCGTGCTGCGTTGCATGTTCCAGGACTGTGACTGGTCCCAGCTGCTGGATTTAACAACTTCTCAACATAAAGCAGGCAGCAAATCACACAAGCACACACATATTGCTCAAGAGTGCACAACAAGCATCTTGACTGTCTTTAGTAAATAGCACGGGCTGAAAACAACCTCAAGCTGATAGCTATAAACAGTCACTGAGTAATTGTGAGGTTTCTAATCCAAATTAGGGATTATTTGTGTCTTATGCGATAGACTATTCAGCTGTCAAAATATTCATAACGTGCAATCCTAATAGATACTGAGAAAGTAATGTCCAGTGTACCTGCTGAGGGTTTTGTGTTACTTCTCTGTTGTTTTCCAAAGTTGCCCATGCAGTGTCACTCTGATTTGTGTTGCTACAGTATCACACCCTGATATCCACAGACTGATAGATTCCTTTTGGACACAGTAGAGACAACAGTGCAGAGGTCTGGTTGCCACTGTACTCAGCCCACAGCCTGAGAGTGAATTAAACTGGATGCCTGTGTTGTCTTTGTAGAAGACTCTCTCTCTCTCTCTCTCTCTCTCTCTCTGTCTCTCTTCCTCTATCCCGGTAGCTTCCAACACCTTCGTCTTCAGCGAGTGGAATGCACTGTCTGTAAAAGTGTGTGTGCGTGGGGGGGTAACTCTCCCACAGTGCTGAACAGAAATCAATTAGTGCGGTGAATGTGTGGGGAGCGAGTCCCCCTCAGCCCCTTTGTCATGATGTGTGAAACAGCTGCTACCACTGAATACTTACACGTCACACAGCAACACACACACACACACACACACACGCACACACACACACACACCACTGTAGGCTGAACAGCAGTGGACTCTGCACACACAGCGGGGCAATGAAGAGGGGTAATATTGTGTAATTAAGGATTCCTTTCAGGCCGAGGGAGAGTTCAAATAGAGCTGTTTGTCTGGCCAGATAGAGTGAAAGCTCTGTACCTCTGTGTGTGTGTGTGTGTGTGTGTGTAGGTGTGTGTATGTGTGCAGATGAATATACGTACATGTGTGTTGGCGTCTTGAGCTAGGACCACAGAGACATTAATCATTAGTGAAATTACCTCCTGCCCCCCAAACCACCCCTCATCCCCGCGATTATCAATAAACCTGCACCCTGAGAATGGGCAAACACTTGTTCACACACACACACACACACACAGACACACACACTGTTGTCATCCTTCCCTCCTCTCGTCCCGCTGTCTTTGGCAAAATGAGAGATTCAGTTGTTTCCTGAAACACCCAATTCTTCTTTTCCTTTTTTTTTTTTATATATAAACCCCTCCCATCTAACCACCGTTGCCATGGCATTTAACAAATTATTGCAATTACCCTCGTCATGCGGGTCGCCCCTGGAAACGGGCTGAGGGGCAAGAGAAGAAAGGGGGAGGGAGAGAGAGAAAGGGTGAATGAAGACCAGAGAAGGTGATAATCCTGTTTTGAACAAAAGGTCAAATTGTTGAATAGAGAAGCTTTGATTAAGCGGAGGAGGTACAAAGTGGAACCGTTTGAGCTCTATTCAGTGTGTGTGTCTGTGTGAAGGGAGTGCGTGTTTGTGAAGTAGACCGATTTTTAGGTCCATTCACTTTAGAGCTGGAAGTGTTGACTGCTGGAGCACCAAAACCAGCTAGAGGTCTTGTGTGGCGCTGCTGTGTGCGAGTGTGGCAGGTGGATTCCTCTGCTACAGGAGTCATGTCAGAGTGGATTCTCTAATGTGGTACAAAAGAGCTCAAATGATTCATCAGTTAATCAATTATTTTGATCGATAAAGCAATATTTCTAAGTAGTTTTCTAAGATTTTTAACTTTTTTCGCTGTTAATCACACAAAGCAAACAGTTTGAGCTGAGATTTGAGCAGTTTATAAACTATTGCTGCAACTAATTCTGATTTTAATCATTGTGAAGTCTTTTGATTCCTCTGTTGACATATTTATCAAATATCAATGATGAAAATATACCTTTACAAGTTCCTGTAATCCAAGCTGATGAGAAACGAACATGTTCAGTTTTGCAATGATCTAAAACAGAACACAAGAGCAGGAAAGTGATAAATGCATATCTGCTCCTGGCACAAAACCACCAATTTGAAGACTTTTCTGGTACTTTATAGAGCAGTTAATCCACTTATTGGTTCAAGTTATCAGCAGATTAACCAATACTTAAAAACTATCATCAGCTGCAGCCATAATTAACAATACAGGACCCTCAACTAAAATTACCAAACACAGAAAGCGTGAATAAAGGGAAGGAGGTTCAGACTGAGGCTGCGACTAATAGTTATTGTCATTAGCAGTTAATATGTCCATTATTGATTAGTGAATGTTGTAGTCATTTGAGTGTCAGGGAGAAAAAAAGTAAAAATACCCATCACAAGTTCCTAGAAGTCTTTGAATTGCTTCTTCTGTCAGATTAAAAGTCCAAAGTGAATGTTTTGCTTGACAAATGACTGACCTGACCTTGAAAACAGACAGGTGACACATGAAAGAGGGAACGTGAACCCTTGAGCCCTGCATTGAGGAGTTCTGGTGGCTCTGTTGTCCTGTTAGGGGCATTCTGCTGGCATGGTTTGGGTCCAATTTTCCATTAAAAGGAAGGGTGCCTGTAAATCAATACAAACCTTTATCCTATGATGGAACATTTCTCCTTCGATGGGAGTGGTCTCTTCTCTGATGATAATGCCCCCATCCATAGGGCTGGAGGGGTCACTGAATGGTTTGATGAGTGTGAAAATAATGTAAATCATATGTTGTGGCCTTCACAGTCACCAGAGCTCAACCTAATTGGGAGATTTTGGACCAACACGTTAGATAGCACTCTCAACCACATCGTCAAAACAACTAATGAGGGATTATCTTTTAGAAAAATGACTTTTGGAGTCAATGCCAAGGCACACTGAAGCTGTTCTAGTGGCAGATGGTGACCTAACACCTTAATAAGACACTTTATGTCAGCTTTTCCTTTAATTTGTTGCTGTTCTGTAGATTCCTGCAGCTTCGAATAGTAATGAAGAGGATGTTGAAGTCTCAGACCCCAAAGTGTAGTGATGTAAGACAACAGAGAGGCTTTGGGAAGAGACGACCGTGCTAAAAGAAATGAGCAGACAAAGAAGAGGAAGCAGAGGGAGGGTATATTTCGTGGTGGGCCGTGTCGTGGCCTGGTCTTGCCTCTGTTTGGTTAAATTATGTGGAACTCATTTGACGTCTGCATTCAGTGTGTCAGGTATCCACTGCTATAATTATGCAATTATGAGTCTTTATTCTCTCACGTCCGACTGTACTCCCCCACCCCCCACCCCCGCTCTGGCAAAATGCTTCAATTAGATGTTTTTTTTTTCACCCTGCCTTGCTCCTGATATGCTTCTTGTTTTCAGTCCTCTCTATGTGGCTCACGGGTCTTCTGCACTTAATAATAACTTAATTTTTTTTTTTATGCGCATGGCTTGTGTGGATGGGTTTGGGGTCACAGTAGTAGAGCAGAAGGGCATTATGGGTAGCTGTTCTCCCTTTGAACCTCTTCAGGCTTTGCCTTAATAATTCAGTTTAATGCATGTGAATGGTGACCGATTAATATGTTTGTACTTCCACCGAATGCGTTTGCGTGTGTGTGAATTTGTTCCATGGGAACGGCAATGTGTGCCAAGGCTTGTGTCATATAAAACACACAAAAAAGACTGCCATCAAACGGGCTCCCACACCCATACACCTTATCTCCCATCTCCATGAACCATTGTCTGACGTATGTCTTTATCAGAAATGGTGAAGCAGGCTCATTTCCCATGATGCACAGCTCTTTGCACAAGAGCGGCAGAGGTGTTAAGATAATTAGTCGTGGAGATGGGGTTTGTGGGTAAAGCTGTGAACTCTGGGGCTTTCTAATTGATTTGGGACATATGTGTGTGTTTGGTTTTCATTTAGAGGAGATTGGCAAGATCTGTGTGTGTGTGTGTGTGCAGACTACATGTAGCTCTCCTCTCCCCGTCTACACCTAAATCACTTGTTTATGTGGATAAAAACGCAATAAACATCCTCAAAACTGACTTGTATGTGCAGTTTGTTCTGAAATGACATATGTGACCCGTATGCAAACTGTACACATTAAATCAGTTGTGCAGATGCTCTAGATTGTATCCCTTTTAGGCGTTAAAGCTGTGGGATCTCAGGAAAAGTTTCTAAATTTGGAAAATGAAAAGTTCAGTAATTAGGTTGTTGATTGCACAAAAATATCTGGTAAGAGTCACACAAAAAGTTTCAGAAGTTATATATAGATACTGTCATTTGACACACTGTCTTTGATAAAGATTAGGTAATTTATATATCTAGTTTATATTTGTATAAGCCATGATAGTGTATTAGGGGTCGGAATGGCATCATATGTTTCAGATAGTAACGTGACACAGCAATCTTTTCCATAATGGATACATTAGACAAGACAGTAATCTACGATGCATCAGCTGAAGAGGTAAATATACCCCTAAAAGACGAGAAGCAAGACATTATGTATTCATTGCATTGTAATGCGTGTGTGTGCATTATCATTATTATTCAATTTTAAGATTGTGTCAGTTCATTTAATTACTTCTCTGATTTGCTTTCCCCCACTGTCTGTGAAGTTCCTCCTGTGATTTTCTCCTTCTTCACCACAGGTTATTTAACTTCCGTTCACTTTACGATAATTCCTCTGATAAGTGCCACTATAAGTAGTTACAATCTGTTCAGGCTGTCTGCACGTTTTAATGAACATATCGATGTGTGGTGCCATTGTATCGTAGGAGGAAGTGACACAGCACACTGGTATCAATATGTTGTAACAACCATATATCTCACTAACATGTCACCTTTGACTCACATTAGTGGTTCTGGAGGTATTTCTAAGACAGGCAGAAAGAATTAGGATTTTTGTAGATAAATGTCACTTTAAGAGTGCGAGGCATTGCTTCTTTGAGCAGCTTGTTATGCGTACTGGACAGGTTGTAATTGCTGTACAGTGCTTACGAACTATGTCCTCCTTTTCGTTGAGTCATATATTTTGTTTTGCAACGAAGAATCAAAGTGAATGAAACTAAGATTTTTTGTTACTGAAAACATAGGCAAAGAGGCTTGAGCTACAAAACAGAAAGTAATCGCAAATAGGTGTTAATCCATTACAAATATAAAAGCAACAGATATTTTTATAAGTTAAAGAACCAACTGTGGTTAGTCAACATCTGGCTAAAAAACAACATAGACAACAGTATGAGGACAAGAAAATTAATACGAACCCTTTAAAAAAAAGAAGAAAAAATTACTCTGTTTAAAAAAAAAGTCAAGATTTGTTTTTCTGCCAGCGTAAAGCCAAATCTACACTGAAATCTCTCAAAAAGAACTTTCTACATATTTTTAATTGGCTCAGACTCCACGTCTTAGTTAAGTCCAGAATTATTGACTGAACTTAAACGTGCTGTTCATTCATAGATTCATTACAAGTTGACAGACTTTGAGTGTAAAGCTGCTACAAACCTGTCCACAGATACTACTCGTCATTCAAACATTCTAATGATATAGTTTCATATGTCTCAGCAACTTCACTAACTTATTTTCCTGTCTTCATAAAGCCACTTTAAAGTGTCACGTGCAGTACACATGCACCCCTGTAGTCGGCCTCGCTCGTGACAGGATGGGGAGCTTATACGCTATATGGTTAAATCAGCTGTAAAAGAGAAAAATAACTGTTTCTTTTTTAACTGCTGCAGCTCCAAAACTGATCAAGAGACTAGACAAAGGCAGACCAAAAAAATCAATCCGAGAAGCACCGCATGCCTGTATGTGTGTGTGTGTGGGGGGTGTGTGGATAGAAAGACAGGTGCAGTGGTTTACAAGGGGTTTATTTTGAATGAATGGAAGGAGGGAAGGATAGATGGATGTAGGAAAGGAGCAAAGGCGATGATGGCGGTGGGTCTTATGCTCTGTCATTAGTTGGGCATTAACCCCCTCCCCTTTAAACCCTCCTTAGTAATGACAGGGCATAAGAAGCAGAGGGGGGAGGAGGGGTCTGGAAGAATATGGGGAGATTGAGAGGGTTAGACCATAGCACCTGCCCAGGGTCACTACCTCACCCCAGGAGGTCCTAACTACTGCCGTTTTGGCTGTCCACTGCTCTGCCTGTCTGACAGAGCAGGACCCTGACACGCAGCAGCTGAGATACATTGAAATGTAAAGAGAGGGAGAGGGGTGGGATGTGAAGTCAGATGTAAATCTCGCCTCTCTTTCTTTGCTGTCTCGTGCAGTTGTTTTTATTTTACAAACCCTCTTTTTTTTTTTTTTCCCCCCTCTGAGTACTTTTCTTGTCAGATTGTTGTGCAGAATTAGAGCAGCTAAATGGAAGCAACAATTTTCAGCGAAATTTCCTCATTACCAGAAACTGTTTTTAAAGCTTCTCTAGGCAACAAAAGTTTTTTTTTTTCCTCCCTTTTCTTTTCTTTTTTTTTTTCTAGTCAATTTTTAAGAACACCTTTATCGACAAAATAAACGGCAACATGAACACATTTTATAAATGACTAATCACGTATGGCAGCGAAGGCAGCTGTGAATGTGTTTTCTGATGCAAACCTTTCTATGTTCATCTGTTTGATGGAAATGCACCTTATTCATTTGTGTTTTTGTCATATTTACATCTTGGATCCCTTTTAACATTAAAAAGTTAGAGCGCTGAATTGATTTCGTAAAAGTATTTGAGTAATAGAAGTTCTAGGAGTTTCGGTAATACTTTAAAAATCATAAAATTTAAATTAAGAGATTCGTCGGTTTTGCAGAGCGTAATTTAAAACTTTTGGCCTTTTTTTTGTTGTTGTTGTTTAACTTTCTCTTGATAAACTGATTGTTCTAGTTCCACTGAAGTTTGTGGATTTGACAGTTGGTGTTTTGTGTGTCACAGGGCTGGTTGGTGTGCGAGGATCAGGCCTGTCAGAACAGGACCAGACGTTTGCCCATCGCCTTCTCCCGACATGGACCCATCTGCCCTGCTTGTGCCAGAGCAACACTTCGACCAGAGGTAATGCACCTGATCCCACAAGCATCAGGATTTATGCCAACACACACATGATCATGCATTTAAAAAAATACACATCAGAATGGGTGTAGCATACAGGAAAAGCACAAAAAACTGCCACATTACACACATGTAGTGGGCTGCGGTTGAGCTGAATCCACACACACACATGGTCGTATTCTGTACGTCTTTTCCAGGTGATGGTGCTATGGAGCTGCAGTCTCACCTCTCATGTGTACATCTCCGCTCATTAGTGTCACATTTCACCATATAGACGCTCTGATAAAGCCGATCTTCTCTTTGTCTACTCGCTGCCGCGTGTCTGCGCGACTGTGCCCGTGTGCACATGTGCCTTGCCTCCATGTGTTTGGAAGGCGCTAAGAGCTGGATGGTAGTTTAGCCATTAAAAGCATCTGTCTGTCTAGCTGTGGTAGCCGCCTTATGAACACTTTGTTAGTTTGACCACTGGATTTAAAAGAAACACTCTCCCTATCAATTTGAGCATGACGGTTCAATCTTCGTTTTGTCCTCTCTTTCTCTGTCCCATTCTCACTATTCCCGTCTCAACCCTTGCCTTAACTCTCTCCTGTCAATTTTTTATCTTGCGTGCTCTGCTCCTATCTGTCCCCCCGTGGCTGCTTTGCTGTGTCTGGCTCTGTGGCGACAGGTTGTAAACCAGAAGGCCAATTTCTGCTGTCACTGTAGCCACTTAGGCAGCCATTGCTGTGCCTGAGGGCCGTGGCACTTTAAACTGCAGGCTGAATAAAACATTTAACTCTCTGTGCTCGCTCATGCTTCCTTTCTCTACCCTAAAAACTGTAGCCTGTCTTCATTTTACCTCACTGTTTGACTCACCGGCGTTTGATTACATGGTCTTTTTGTGTCCATCTGTCGAAGATTGATTATGATGACGACAAAACACGTGCGCAGTGAAGTTACAAGTTGCTTTGCATAAAGGTAGACAATAGGGTAGTGCGTAACATAAGCCACACTTGATGAAATTCTAAGAACTGGCAATTTAAAACGCAAAAACAAGTGCATTTGTTCTCAACTGTGAGGGTTTTTTATCAAACGGTAGCCAATAGTAACAAGTGCCATGGTCAGAGTTGGTACTTTCTGTAAGGCACAAAGACTAAAGTGCCTCTGTGATATGAAAATACAACACATGACGGTATGTTTTATTCAAGATAACCAGTTTCAATGTGACCTCCGTAATTTCTCAGTTTTAGTGTCTTCTCTAATGTTTTTTTTTTTTCCTGAAACTTCCACAAACGAATCCATGTCAAATATTGCTTATACTGCTTACAAAAGTAAACAAAAGTTGTAAATACAGAAAGTTCTTGCTTTTTTCTACCCTGCTTAACTAGCAAGGGTTCTTATGTTCACTACCTTAAAGGGCAGCTTGCAGATTGTCTAGTTAATGAATATGTAGCCAAAAACTGTCTATGTGTGTATTGCAGTACCGTTCCGTTTTGTTTGTAAGAAAGTTTTATACACACCTCAAAAAACACAACTTGATTGGGATTTCACGAAGGGGAGAAAGGCCAAGCTAGGTCAAGTTTACCAATTGGAAATATGGATCCTAACAGTACTTAGTAGTTTTGACACTGAAGAGGTCAAAAACGTAAATTCATATGCCTGTGATTATGTGATTATGACAAATGTTGCAGAGGTTAGAAACAGGTAAAGATTAGAATAAAGAACAGCTGTCAGAGGGAGCGAGTGAGGAGATAGACAAAGGTAACTAATGTGTGTTTTGCTATCACACATCAGGATATCAAAACTACAGTTTAATACAGGAACTTTGATACTCAACAGATGCTTGTGCACAAAGACTATGTAGGTTCAGTCGTCTGTCTCACATTGTCTAACAAAAAATGTATTTTGGTGCCATATGAGGAGTGAAAGAGGTGTTAGAGAGCTGACTGATTTAGAAGTCTGCAAACACAATAAAAGAAGACTAACGGCAGTAGGTTGCTTCTTTGTCGAGCCCATGGTGATGCTGAAGCAGCTCTGGACACCAAATGAACCACAAAAGATATCGATTTCATGTGGTCCGTACTGGGCTTAGACATCCCATCTAGAGCTCCATCGTATCTCCAGAAACTTCCTGTCTTTCCGCACTCAACGTCTCGTCTCTTCACCTGTACAAAAAGCGCCCAGGCTGGAAAGCTAGTTCTGTTTTTAGGGGCAGTGTGTACTCGATGTCCTGAAACACATGAACACTGTAATTCCCCATGATGAAAAATAGTGAAAGCCAACATAAAAAAATATATATAAAAAAAAAGACCAACTCACTAAACCTCACTACTCATTACCGCCGACTCCTGCAGAGTGGCCGTGGCAGGCATCACTACCTTATGTTGCGTAATAGGAAACGTTGTGGAAAAATAGACGTTTTAGCACCACTTATTCATCTGAATGTCTCCTTTTATGCCTTGTAAAACATAACACCTTGCATTGCCTTTTGAAATGACCATTTAAAGAAATTTAAACCATACATTCAGTAAAAAATTCAACCTGTGAGTTGCTTTTTTAAAAGGTTAAACAGGTGCTCAAAGGAGGGAACTTTAGAAACCCAATGAATACATTAAACTGACATATGACTTAAATGACCTGCTGAAGGAAGTGTTTTTTTACAGCACTGTGATGGAGCAGTCTGGTCATTTGCTTGAAGCATTTCTGCCTTCAGCATAATGTTGTCTTCCTCTGGAGCACCATGCTGCAACACACTAACGGAGTGATGATCAAATAAACGCACAGATGGCAGCCAATGTCAATAAAATGTAGGAAACCTCAGACTAAAAACCAGTTGGTTTCTGCATTAAGGATGTTTCTATCATTTTCTACCCAAATAAATGTGGCTTCACTGACATTTAGTTGCAGTTTTTGTGCAGGAGTGAAGCACCTTAAGAAAGAAGCGTTTCATGGATCTTCTCATGTCATATCGGAACAAACTTGGCCAAAGACTTGTGTGTTTATGTGAAGTTAAATCACTTTTTCAATCTGGTATACAATGTAGGCTCCAAGTGTAAAATGGGGATTTCTACTTTTGTTTTATATATCAGCTGCATGTTGTAACAGAACAATAAATGGAATAATTTCTTTTTTTAAATATCAAGTGTATCCGTGAACAAAATTAGCAGAGAAGTGAAATAGTAGACGTGAGGATAAAAAAAAAAGCAAATTTAAATGAATGTTCCTTTGAATAATTTATGAATTCTGCATTAAGGTTTTGTATTTGAGCCACTTCATTGAAATGTGTTACTTTATTAGCCTTTAATATTTAGGTTGGCACTATAAGCTCATTAAAGACATTGTTCGCAGACAGGGCTGCCGTCTAGCTATACAACACATACGTGCCCTGCTGAAGTGCCCTTAAGCAAGATATTTAAACCCTAATTATTGCCTTTGACCTCCCTTTTAGCGACTTCTTCACCTGGACCAGTGATTCATAGTAGCTACCACTGATTTCCAGTATTAGGTAACAGTGAAGCAAGCCAGTGTGTGGAGATTAATAGCCCAGCAGCTTACATATTTAATTGCTGCTAATTATGCAAAGAACTCAATGCGCCATTCATTGAGCTGCTGGTAGATAGACGACTCGGATAGGTAGAGAGAAAGATGAGGAATCCACCAGTTTCCACTCACATGTTGTCTTTTCGTTTAAAAAAAAAAAAAAAATAGATTGTAGTTTGAAAACCTCCATCAGATTTCTGTGCACCCAGCCAGGCTCCCAGGCTGCTGGATTACTCTGGCTGCATTCCCTTTATGCTTTCTATCTGCCAGTATCATCATAGATTATCAAGATAATATCAGCAGCAGCCAGAAAGACAATCAGAGATTCATCTTTGTGTATGCCACACTAAAAGCACTTGTTTGTGCCAGAGCTTCTGCGAAAGAGCATCTTGTTTGTGACTCTACATTCCTCTCTCTGTTGCATCATGGTACATTTACCGTCGCTGTGGGGGCTGCCTCTCCTCGCTTCTCCTTCCTCCATCCGTCTCTCTCCCTCTGCCTCTTCCTTTTTTTTTTTCCCCTCCCTCCCTCTGTCTCTCTCTCTCTCTGGACACAGATTCAGAGCGTGATCTGATCTCCATGTAATGGGAGAGTAATAGGCACTCTGCCTTGATTGGTTGGTAATTTGGGGGAGTTATGCACAGGTGCAATTTGTAATATTTTCAGTAAATTAAATTTCTTTCTCTTCCTCTCTCCCTCACTCTTCATCTCTCCCTCTCTCCTCTCCATCCCTCCCTCCCTCCCTCCCTCCAGAGTGCTTAACTCAAATAGGCTATTTTTCCTCACCCTGACTTCAATCTCTGTCCCGACTTTCCTTTTCTTTCTCCCCCTTTTATTCAATGCTTTCTTCCCTGCTCCTTTCTTTTCATATTCTTTCTCTCCATTGCCTCCCTTCTTAGCTCTCACACTCATTCTCTCTTCTCTTGGCTTGCTCTTTCTCTCCTCCTCCCACCCTCCCTTTCTGTCTCTCTCTTTTTCTCCCCTCGTTTTATTGATGTACGCTCAGGCGCCCATTAGAGCTCCCTTTTTCCCTCTAGTGGAAATTGCAGCATGTTAATTTTCACACAAATTACGGCAATAGCAGGTATCTCTATTTGATACATTATAGCGGGAGCAATCAGAGATAATTGAGTGCCTTTCAGAGGGAGACGGCTGCATTCACTGCCGGCTCAAAGCTGCCCCATTATCGCCTAATCGCTCTTTAAACACTGAATTTTGCCGAACAAAAATTCTTGTCATAATTTTGCTTAAGTGTATTTGGAAATCACAGTCCTTTGAGCGAGGATAATTGAAATCAAATCCCTTTCACTGGAGCTGACATTTCTACATTTCCCCCCAATTGAAATTAATTTCAAAAATTGAGCATGAATATCTTCAAATAGCAGGCAATTATGCCTTTCAATGGGGAGAAATTACCGGTGCTGAATCGTTGGAGGCTTGCGGGCGAGAGCACCAGTTAAATGCCTTTGTTTCCCGCCGTGTTTGCCTAGTAAAGATTTACATATATTGACTCATTATGGTGTCTTGTGAAGCTGATCGGCGTGACTACCACAACCGGCAATAACGCTCATCGCATCTAAAAAGCTCAAGAGTTTTAAAGCCTTGTGGCCTCACAGCTGAGGGAAAATGTATGTTTGTTTCTCTCCATCTCCCTCCCTTTTCTCACTCCCTCTCTCTTTCTGCAGCTGCAGTTGTGCGAGGGCTTGGATATTGTGGCTTTAGTATTTACAACGCATGTTTGCAGCAAAGCCGGAGAAGAGTATGGAGAAAAGTGTGTAATGCTGAGGCCTCGTCTGTGTCACCGGTGCTGTGATTTTCCTGTTTTAAACCAGATCCATGTCAAGCCAGTTAGTAGTGGGGGTTTTTTTCAGCACCACTCGGTTTCTGTTTTTGTTTGGCCTGCTGCCGTCTGTCCTCACACACACGCAGAGAAATTGTCAGACGGACTACCTTTTCATTAACTGCTTCACTGGTGTACTTGAGGAACAGTATAGTGCGCAAAAGTTCTCTGGAGGTCGGCTGTGTGTGCGCGTCTTTGTGCGTGTGCCTGTCACCTAAAAGATAGAGACAGGTGTTTTTAAGACTGAGGAAGTCTTGAGTGCTTGTTTTATTGTGTGAGCCATTTTAGACTGTTGCTCTGTGATTTGGATCAATTTGTATGATTTAGCCTCCTTTTCTTATTTCTTACTTTTCCCTTTATCCTATACATCCTGTCTCCACTCTCTCGCTCTTCTCTCACACTCGTGCGCACATTTCCCGCTTCCTTTTGGCATAACTGTGTTTTGCGTGTGTACATGGGCCAACATGTGTGTGTATATGTGTGTGTGTATGGGGGGGGGGGATAGTCAGTCAGGGATGAGGGAGGCAAAGGAGCAAAGGGGTACGTGGTGGGGGCTGGGGGGTCCAACACTCCCGGGAGAGAGGCAATTTCACAGCTGGTTTGCTCCTTAGGCAGTCAGGCTGAAAATGCTGCAGATTTGTGGAGCAAATTGAAATGGTGTCAGTGCAGGAACAAAGCGCCGAGCTGAATGACGAGGTAGGTGTGTGTGTGTGCGTGTGTGTGTGTTGGTGTGTGAGGGAGAGAGTGAGGTGGGGTTGAGGGGTGCTAAATTCAATAACAATCCTGTAACATTTTAGCCACGCCTTTCTGACACCTGTCAGTCAATCAGTGTGCAGCGACTGGCCCGCCCACAATCAGCATTATATTGTTTGAATGCGAGTGTTGTGCGCCTCTGTGGTGTGTGTGTGCGCGTTTTATTTTTCAAGAGGAAGAAGTGGTGTGTAGTGTTTGTACCGACCAAGCTTGTTCAACCTTGGCAACCGTAACCGAGGCTCCATTATGGGATGTGCATGGTTTGGTTGTTGACTAGGCAGTGCATCAGCGGTCAACAGCTGTGCGTGCCATGTGGGCAGCCATAGAAAGCCATTAAACACGCACACACTCACTTTCACACATCACATAGTTTGCATTTAGCTGCATTAGATACTCTCGCCACTTGATTATGCCACAGCAGTAAAAACTGAAATTACAATTACGCACATTGCCGATTGGCAGGTATAATGGGCACACACAAGCTCATGTCGCACACACACACACACTCACACAGATACTGACACACAGGAATTGTCAGGGGATTCTTCCTGGTGGTAATAATAAAGCACTCGGCGCACACCTGATGGCAGTGTGGGGTCGGGGCTTAGCGTGCCCTCTGCAGCGTAGCAGGGAAATGACGAGCCAATAACTGCAATTAAACATGCAGTATAATGGCTAATCAAATTGACAGCCTCGGCTGTTCGCATGCCTCTCTCACAATGGCTTATCACAACAAACTATTATGAGGGAGGGTATTTCAGGCCTGATCCCCTCTTTTCTCTCTCTCTCTCTCTCTCTCTCTGCCTCTCTCTCTCTCTTCCTCACTGTTTCTCACCATCTCTCACTTCTTTCTGCATCTTTACCCTTTCTCTCTCTTTTGCTCTTCCTCCCTTCTTTCCCTCCCGCCCCTCCGTCTCGCTCATCCTCTCCGTCTCTTTCCCCTCTCTCCCTCTGGCAGGCTGTCGTGTGGCTCCACTTAATTGCGGTGGAGATTAACAAAGCAAGCAAATTTGTTTTCTTGCTTTACTGTGTCACACAGAGGAAGGGAGATGTTTTCAGGGAGGTATAGTCATTGGAGCGGGGCGCACCCTCATAGAGTCGCGTTCAATCAGGCTGTTTCTCCAACCAGCTTTATCATTCTGTTGTGGATGTGTTTTTTTTGTTTTGTTTTTTTTTTCTTGTCCTGTCATGATCTTGACTCCACTCTCAACAGATTGAAATAATGGTGATTAATCACTTATTTTGGCAAACAGAAAATAAAACGGAGGAGTAGCATTGCTAGTGAGTTGGCTGTATGGTGGCGGGGATATTCTGACCCAAACATTCAACACGAAGCTCTCAATCCACCATCACTTCACCTTTAGCGTGATCGAGCTTTGTTTGTTTTATATATTTTTGCAGAAGTAACATAATTTATGTTCTCTTTGCAGTACTCTGAGAAGGCCCTGTACAACCAGCTCTGCTTCTACAAGTTCATCTTTGACTGGGACTACGCAGCTGCCAAAGTGCTACAAGCTGATGAGAGACGTAAGACTACACACACACATTGTACACATTGTCTCATACTGTACCATTAGATGTAACTTTTCACAGGTCTTTTACTATCTGTTGCATACTTATGTTTTGTGTAGCGTTTGCTGTGAAACACAGTGTGCTTTTGTAACTTTTTATCATATTTCTTTTGCTGTTTCTGCCACTACTCTGCTGTCCTGCCTTTGGAACTGAAATCAAGTTAGTCGAAGCACCGAACTTTGAATTTTAATGTCCTAACAAGGCTTTCTCACAAATACACATACAACATAGCATTAGCAATCAATGTCTCAACATAAACCTTTTACCCAGGCTGCACTTAAAATATTCACCAATGATGTGACGCGCACGCAGGCACGCACAAACACACAAGCAGCGAGCATGGGCATTGGATATGGGGAGGGGGTTAAGGACATTCAGCTCCTCGAGTCGACAGCCCTAATTTAGGAGACGGATTCAATCACACACACATACAGAATGCAAAACGCTCCAATCACTGGAAGAAAGAAGGAAAGAGCCCTCCATCGCTCTCCCTCTACCCCTACCCTCACTGTCCATCTCTACTGCTTTCTCTCCCTTGCTCTCTCGCTCCTGTCTCTCTCTCTCTCCCTCTCTTGGACAGGCACTCGTTTGGCTGTGTTGATTGAAAACAGGTTTTAGATTTGGGGAAATGATAGGGGGAGTAATGGGCGCGCTGACGAAAGGATAGCCCTTCTCCTATAATGGGACATGGAGCGTATATTTCCCCCCTTGGACTCAAATAGACGCTACTCCAGCGATCTGGGCGCACTCAGTAGGCGTCAGCGACAAGGCCTCTTTACCCATAGTTCTCCCTGATTGATGTCACTTGATTAGAAAGGGCCGCTGGGCCGAGTGATTTATTTATTTGATTAAATATTTATGTATGTATGTTATTTATGTATGTACGCCTGAATGTTGCGAGTGTGTGCGCTCGGACCCGAGTGAGGCAGCAAAAGAGTGAGATAGCAGAGTTAAATATAACGTGTAATCAACAGATGACCACTCAGAAGATGGAGGGAGCTGAAATACAGGGATTGGACCATTGTGGAGGAGGGTGGGGGGTGGGGGGGGCAGCTAACATGATTATAGCCTCCATTTTTGCTTTCTTTTATTTCTGTCTTTGCCCAGATGCAAGAAATCATCGCCAATCAATTCTTGACTCTCCTCCTTTCTTTATGTTCCCGTGCTTCGCAATGTTTGTGATTTGTGCGTACTTTCTCTTCCCGCGTTCCAATGTTATTTCGTATCTCACAATACAATGCATTCTTTACATAGTGGTAAAGTGCTGGAAATGTGTGCTCACAATTTACTGTACACATAGAGGACACACTGTTCAGAAAACAATGCATGTGGAATGGTCGTGCTGTAGTTTAACATCCCAACTTGTGATGCCTAACGTGTGTTCCACAGACCAGAAATGACAGAGAAAAAGAAAACGGGCTAAAAACCGACGTTGCACACGTCTGTTCATTTACTATTTCCAAAAAAAAGACCCACCTCACCGAGTTTCTATGCAGTATGAAGAAGAATGGAATTTAGTTTTAGTCTTTTACACGCCTGGATAGCTGTGACAAGAAATATTTTAGCGTCTAGACTATTTTCTCGATTCTTTCTCTAAAATATGAAATTCAGAATTTCTAAAAATGAATTGATCTTACAAGCAGAGTGATTTTCATGGCGTTTGGAGAAGGCAGCCAGTGTGTGTGAGAGAGCGCGGGCAGGAGTGAGCTTGATGTCGTCGAAAGCGGGGCGAGAACTATGGCGTTGCGAGTGAACGCACACTCTCACACAGAGCTGTACATATGTTACAGCCTGTAAAATAGTTCTCTCCCATGTGCCTTTTAACTGTACCAAATCCAGGCATCTCTGATCAGATTAGTTTGAAATAAACTTGTCTGAACATTTAGGAGTTTTGCAGTGATGCAGTTAATACAAGAATAAATGAACTGTGTTTTCTGTGTAAGGAAAACATACTTGCTGCGCTTATTGTGGAAGATCTCTCTGCTGGAAAACTGTCATGAGGCCATTTTAGGTCTAAAGACAGATGATTGTATGTACATGTAAAATGATCTTGCCTACCTGTTTTGCAGCAAGAGTATGGCTGTATAGGTATTTATACAGCCACAAGGAACCCAATGTTTTGTATTCATAAATGTGCCTATTTTATTATTAGGAACTTTTGTTTACATGATGGCTTGTTGAAGTGTGAACTCAAAAAGGCACATGTACTTTCAAAAAGCACAGCAATGAATAGGCTGTTGGTGTTGTTTTTATATCATCGTCGCAAATATTTACTCTAATTTTGAAATCATTTGACAGCAGTTGCATATGCTGTTTAGGGACCAATTGAGGACCAAGCATTGAAAAATCTACCAAGAAATCTAGAGATGTGAGGTATGGAATTTTAAAATGGAAAATCCTGACATCATGTGCTAACCTTGGATACAACCTCTACATTTTACTCAGATTGTTCAACTAAGTAGAGATCCCCTTTAAGGACAGACAGGGCCAAAACTGGAAGTCTGCTTAACAATTCACCTGCACTGTTTGTGCTTCAGCCGGATACCTGCAGACAGCTAGTTAGCTGGCAGTAGCTAACCTCCAGGGACAGTCTGAATAAAGTTTCATCCACACACTTGACTTTCATACCATTCGGTTGTGGGTTCCCCTCTTCCGTTTTGTAACTACCACCACACAAACATCCTGAAACCTTTTTAAAGTTGCATCATACACTTAGCACAAGAGCTTGTTCCAAGTGTCAGAAATTTTGTAAACATTTCATATCAGGTTTATAATTACTCTCTTTTCCGTGTTCAGGTTAAACATCAGCGTGTTGCAGCTGCAGTGAAGGGAATACAGTAGCTACAGCTGTAGAGAGAAGTGCACCGAGTGTGAATTTGTGGTCCAGTTTTCTTTTGACATGATAGAAAGAGCGTCTCTGTGGACTGTAATGGGTCACAGATCAGGCGGTGCACAGGTCAGAAGGTTCTAGAGGGACTGGATGACCCACCACCTATTGGTCTTAACAAATAGTCCACATCTAGACACCGTCATGTTTACTTGTTACTCCATTCTGTCCATCCGCCACATGGGAGTACATTGCTCTATTTCATTTTCCTTCCTTTTGGAGGGGTTGGTCTTCTGAACACTCGTCCTCTTTCCGTGCTTTGTCCCCAAAATCAGTTCTGCAGCCAGCGCTATTCAGCGCAACAAGTGTCCTCTGACATGATAGCTACCGAAATGTTACTTGCTCTACTTGCACTTTCTTGCTTGTTTTTAATAATCACTAGCTTGTTTATGTGGCATATGTAGTCGTAAAACTACCATCACCCTATTCAGTATCATGTCACATTAATTCAGGATGCTTTGCTGCACCATGTCTGTATCAGGGCTAACACTGACCTTACAAGGTGTAAGGCAAATATGCGTACTTTGATCAGTACATTTCTAGCACTGATATATGATTTTAAAAAGTACAAGACTGTGTTATTGTTTGGAAACATTGAAGTGTAAGTTATGAGAGCAACATGCAGGACTGTATTTTTACTGATGTAATTTTGCAGTTTATTAATATGTGACCCTGGAAATACCAGCTTGTGCTCAAGTTGTGTTTGTATGACCAGGAGGATGGCATAGATGTTTGTTCTTTTGTGTGTGTTTTTTTTATCCAGGTAGGAGGTGACAAACATGGCAGATCTGTTGGGACTAGAATGCGGCATGTTTTAGTCAGCACCTATACATCACTCTGTTGTTGATAACGGCTTACAATGTGAGCACGTATCAGTTAGTCCCGTCTGCCAACGCTGACAAACCAGTGTGTCCACCAGATGATTAATATCCAACACACACACACACACACACACACACACACCACTGCGTTCCTCAAAGTGAGGAAGATACACGCATACAAACACTCATGCTGATATAAAATATAGGTTTAAGGTGTTATCCCTCAGTCCTGGGGTAGTAATACCCCATATTACTGCATTACTCACCCAGGGGCCACACTGCTCAGATTACAGGGAGGAGACATACAATCCTATACACCCAACTCTATATTCCGTCTCTGTGCATAGTCTGGCGTCTCTGGGGGAGTGTGTGCATATATATCTATTCTGATGAAGAGCACTGTTTGTGCACCATTTCAGCTTGATATCGTGTCTTCTTTCTGGTGGTGATTGTAGCGAATACAGACAACTTCAGCTGCTAATAGAAGAGCTGGTGTGACACTGTGCTTGTTGACTAAAGTTTTGGACTTTGATCTGCTTTTTTTCTGCCATTGAAGCTCATAAAAAGTTATTGAACATCATCAGGAATTACAAAAACTATGTCAGAACTAAACTGTATTTTTGGTATTGACAGCAATTCTGTGACTAAACCCATCATTTTTTGTTCCTACTCTCTAGTATTGTCAGCGTATTCCTATTATTACTACAACGAACTTAATATTTATCGTTGTCATGATTTCGACTTCCACCAGTGAAATGAACTTGATTGATGGTGATATTGATGTTTAAAATGTGCGCTCCAATCCTTGTAAACAGATCATATCGATATAAATACTTGTGACATTAGAGCAAAATATTTCACTTTATTCAGAGACTTTTAGTCACACACTTGCATGACAGACATTTGTGTGCACTGCAGTAACTGAGTGGAGACTAGAGGCCTCTTTGCGCAGCTACCTAGCATCTACTGAAGACTGCATCTGAGGTGTTTAGGGAACACTGGTAAATTCTAGTATATCAATAAGCAGATATTTAGCAATTCAGCCGGTTTGGGTACAGTGTTATTGATATTTTTTTTGAATCTAGGAGGTGAGTTCAGTTGAAGAAGAACCTCACACTAAGTTTTACTTTGGTGCCAACATGTTACATTCACAGGAATCTTATATGACATAGATGCAAAAGCAGGGCTCTGTTTTTTTTAAATGTGAAGATTTTCGGTATAAAATGTTTTGTTTCTAAAGCCAATTAAGAATCAAGATCTCAATACTGTTTACAATAATTGTGATGATCATTCCCGTGTCATCCAGTGCCATAATTATATTTATCGCTATTAACAACACAACAGTGAGCCTCGCATGCACTGCACGACATGTTCCTTTATAGCTACGAACACAGACGTACATTATCTTGACCTAGTTCAACACACACAGTTTTGCAGCCAAAAATACATAAAAGCACACCAAATGTGCATTAATTTGTTCCTGAATATACTCCCCTCAAAGGCCCTGTATTTACGCTATTGTTAGAGCAGCTGTTTTTTGTTGAACCCAGAATTCACAGAACTGTAACTGCATATGTAACTCTTTGTTTTTACATCTGTACTGGCGAATACAGCTAACATTTCATCCATCCATCCATTAGCTATAGCCACTTTATCCTGTAGGGAGTCGCAGCGGGCTGGAGCCCGTCCCAGCTGACATTGGCCGAGCGGTGGGGTACGCCCCGGACAGGTCGCCAGTCCATCACTGTGCTAACACAAAGAGACAGGCAACCACGCGCACTCAAATCCAATTTAGATTCCAAAATGAACCCACTATGCATGTCGTTGCACTGTGGGAGGAAGCTGGAGCACCCGGTGAAAACCCAGCGCAGGCACCGGGAGAACATACAAACTCCACACAGCTGCTCACCACTGCCATTTCAGTCAAAGTTGAAAGAATACCTTCACTCCCTCAACCAAGACAAATGCTCAGTTATTTGAACTGCTAGCTTAGCATTAGCAGGGCTTCAATGGATGCTTCAGAGACTGACGGAACAGTGGATATGCATGCATGGTATGGAAGGACAGAATATATGGCACAAACACTATAACACTGATCAACACGGGAAACCACTTACTTGCAAGTAGTCTTTCTACTTTTGCTTTCTCAGCAGCCTGCTCTCAATCCTTCATACGTCACGCTTTCCACAGACCTGACAGCTGCATTTTTATGTCAAAGAGACGAACGAGTAACAAGTTGTTGGCTTTGGTCTTTTGAGGAGATTCATTAAAAAGAGCAACGGAGAATATTTCCATCCTCATCCTTTGATGTTTGCATTTCTTTTTGTTTACTAAAAGTAAGCGTGTGTCATCCTAAGCTACAGTACCTGTTGTGTTTGATAATATCTGACTATTTATGTTTTGTGCAGCCATTGTAAAGCCTGAATGCACATGTTTTAGAGTGTGGTGAACATATATCATACAGCACATTAAAGGAAAATAGCTTTACATAAGTGCTCTGAGTCAACGCAGAATGTAATTTGATCAGCTTCAGGGTGTGTGTGTGTGTGTGTGTGTGTGTACTGCGCAGTGCTCTCGTATATTTATGTGTGTGCACATTTGCAAGCGTGCGCCTGTCTTATCTACATGTACATTGCATTTTTGTGCCTGATTGCTGCGACTGAGTAAAACATGGAGGTAATTTCATCCGCTGCAGGAGATCTCTAATAGATTACACACACACACACACAGGCGCACACACCATGAAAAAAAAACATGCTGTCCGTTCCTTAGCTGGGAACATCCCGTATCAATGACTTTTAAATCATTTCGTGTCACTTTTCTTCTCCCCGTCTCCCCTGTTCTCCCTTTTCACGTCCCTCCTCCCTTGTTTCCTCTATCTGTTGCCTTTCTCTTCCCTCCATCCTCCCCTCCCCTCCCCACCGCCTTCCTCTGGGTCTCAATCTTGAGTGTGGGCAGTATGATTGCGTGTGTGAGCAATAATGTAATTTTGCCGCATTGATAAAATATAAATTGTCCTTGAGCTGCGCTTTTCTAATGATCCATTTACAGACAGCTTCCCTACCACCTCTCGGTGCTCTGCATTTGGTCCTCTTCTACCCTCCCACTCCTCTTCCTCTCACTCTCTTCTTTCTCCTCTCCTCCTTTCCCTCTCCATTTTCTTCCCTCTCTCTCTCTCTCTCTCTCTCTCTCTCCCTTCTCTCTCTCCATCTTCCACACTCCCCTCCCTTTCACCGCCGATAGAAAGCGGGGTGGCAAAATCCGCGGGTGCGATTGTCAAATCAATTATTCATTCTGTGCAATTACACTCACACAAAGAAGTTTCCCTGTGCTCCGAGTGGTGATTAAATTAACTGCTATTCCAGCTGCCCGTCGCCACCAGCCTAATAGAATATTCATGGAGGCGGCCGACGGAATGGCCGATCTCCATTAACTTCATCATGCTCACTTAATTACAGGCTTGTTATTGTATTTACACCTAGTTAGAGCGTGCAGAGCCCCGATCTACTCGTGCCCAGCACCGCCAGCATGTGCGCGAGTGTGTGACAACACCTAGTTAGAGCAAAGATAACCCCTGATACACTCACTGTGCATGTGTGAGTGTGTGTTGTACTTTGTGTGTGTGTGACGGAGAGAAAGATGGCGCCCGCGTTGACAAATTTCTGTCCAATGTGTTCAATTAGACAAAGTTTTCAAGATCCAAAGAGACATCGTGCTTTCTATCCACACGTCATTTTCCATCTTTCATTCCAGTCAGCGTCTCTTTCTTTCTTGTTATTTTCACTCCTTTCTTTTTTTCCCCCTTCGCGTCTCGGCCTTCCCCAATAACGCCGTCCCCCCTCTCTTCTCTCCTTCCGCCTCACACTCCCTCTTTAGGGGAGGCTATTTATTTGAACTACACTCCCCACTGTGCTCCGACTTGCAGCACGGTCTCTCCCTCTTTCTTTTCCTCTCTGTGACTCTTAAATCATTCTTTTATCTGTTCGCCACACAGTGATTGAGGTGGAAAAGAGAAAGGAGTGAGGAAAGGGGGAAGAGGAGAGGAGGGGGAGAATTATTTTCTCCTACCTTTCAGAAATGATGACATGATTGCTTTCGCTTGATCATGCATCATCACCCCCTTCTATTCCCCAGATAAATAGACTAGTCTGTCTCTCTCTGCCTCTCTTCTCCCCTTTTCTCCCTCCGTCCCTGTCCCTGCTAACATGAGGATTATCTGGTAATAGTTGCTGCTGGCGTTTAAGTCAACCACACCATCTTCCTATGTGTGTGTGCACATGCATGTGTGATTGCCATTTGTCACATGGATGTTTTTTGTGCGACTGCCAGTTATTGTGCTTTTTAAGTGTTTAACTACCTTCGTCGTTGGGTATGTTCTCTTAGCGTGTGTGTGTGTGCGACTGCCTCACTGTTGATCACTGTGTATCTAACCTTTGTTCCCTTGGGCAGTCAGTGGGCTGGTATTTATCCAGCAGCCGCTAATGTAGCAGGCAGGAAGGACGAGGCAGGAGATAGGGCCGTGGAGATGGCGAGGACATGACAATCGGCCATATGGACGACTTTGCGTGTCTGTGTATACACAACGTCACGTAGACACAAAACAAGCACTCCGAAGACACCCCATCGGGCGTTAAAGAGCAGCGATGTAGTCACAGTTCCAACTCCCATTTTCATTATCAGTTAATCTGCGAATTGTTTCCTCGATTTACTGTCCGTTTTATACCGTCAGGAAATAATGAAAATGCCCCTCACTGTTTTCTTCTGCTCCACTGCTCATTGAATTTGCCGCTGACACCCTGTCATCATATATGCGATACTGCTGCCTAAATGATGTTTGTCTGCGGACCAAATGTTGCAAATAATGTGAATACAAGATGTGTTCTTTTTGTTTGCTTTATAGTTTTTCATTGAAAATGAAAACATAGACAAACACAGTTTATTCTCTGTATGAAAGAATGGATTAACGCTGTAAAATGAGTGGAGACGAAACAAAAGTGTGTAACTCCATTTTCCTGTTCCTTCACCAGCTCCCGTCAACTCACCATTATACCCGATGCTGCACTCTTTGGCGTGATAGCGTGTTATTACTTGGTTTCATGATACTTCATCTACACTCGACGCTCGGTATAATATTGTAAAGAATTGGTTGCGGTGGCCACCCTGCCCAAGATGGTCGTCTCTCAGTCTTCTCTCTAGCCTTATTATGGCCCACCTGAAGAGATAACAGGGACAAGATATTGACTTCATGCTCTCGTTGGGCTTTTCTATCGATCTCATGAATCCTGTGTGTGTGCATGTGCCATCGACCCATCAGTCCAATTCTGCGCGATCGCCCCACCAGCCCTCAAACTGATAGCGTTACTTGCAGATGGCATTGGATCTCTTAGCTCTCCAGTTAAGAGTGAAACGCTGTTAAGTGTTTATTAGTAACGAGACAAAGCCCGTGCGCTCTCTTTTACAGCGGGACTCAGCAGAACTTAATAATCCAGACGGAGAGCAACCGGAGTTGTCGAGGAGCGAAGCGTTACATTGAAATGCACGCGCTGTGGTATTGACTGTGACCCATTTGGAGAGCCTTCATGGAGCTCTGGCAGTGATAACTCTTCTGTCCTTTCCTTCTCCAGCTCGTGTTAACCGGATGGCCAAAGAAAAAGATGTGTACCGGAGGCTAAAGGAAGTGCCGGAGAAAGCCTTGGCCACCAGTGGCTACTCGGAGATTAACCTGGCCAAACTCTTCCAGGCTTTCTCCTCGCTCAAGTAAAACAACACACGCACATCTGTAACGACAACACCGCCAAGAGGCTCCGACATCTTGACTCAAAACTGGACATTCGCACGTTCACCTGCAGTTTTTCTTTTGGTTTCCAAATACAGCACGGTTGGTGAATCACCCTCACATCATCATCTTTAAACCTGTTGGTCTCGTTTTATAGCAGCTTAGATGTTCACCGTTCCCTGGTTTCTTCACACACATATTCGCACACTCTCACGACTTGACCTCATCACCCTGACTCTGTATGGTAAAGGGGAGTAGCAATCATACCTAAATGACAGTCTATTGTGTGTGCGGAGGCTAGCTGAGCCCTGATGTGTGTAAGTGTAAGGATGACTTATCCTCAGAGCAGCCAGTATACTCCATAAGCCACTAATTAGCCAATGATAGTGACCCGGGCCACTAAGACCACTGGATGCCTGCAGCGATCGGACACTTGTTCTGATTACCACCATTCATACTGTGTGTGTGTGAGTGTGTGTGTGTGTGTGTGTGTGAGAGATCAGTGGATGAAAGAAAGGTGTAAGGAGGATGCGGGCAGTGATGGGGTGAGGGAGGCCACACGCGCTGCTCCCTCACTCTTTTGTCCCAATATCGAACAGCTGATCTCCTTCTCCTCCGGTGCCTCTGTTTAACTGATGTCATTTCATCCCTTTCACTTCTTCTTTTTTTCTTTCCTCTACCCCCCTTTTAAACCCTTCCTCCCCCCCTGTGCAAATTGTGTTTTAAAGCATGTAATTTTCTATGTAATCTGAGTAGTATTTCTCAGAAGGGTCTGTGTCATTTTTTCTTCTTCTCTTGTAATGACCAGAATATTTCGTATTTTGATATCGATGAGAGTGTTTTTGATACTGAAAACCTTAATAAATAAAGCTAAATGGGTAAGAAGTTAATCCTGTGTTATTTGCAGAGTGGGGGGGCGAGTTGACAGAAATGGGTGGATGGATATCCTGTAGTGTATCCTGTAAATCAGCAAACATGCAATTACAGCTGATTATTAAAAAAAAAACTACATGGGGGGGAAAAACATTTATTATCTTCCCATTTTTAGTTTGGTAGTTAAATTGAGCTTCTTTCGATTTCAATTGAAACCATATTTAAAGGATAAATCTCATGATATTAATTAACTAATCCCAGGAAATGACCAAAAGCAACAATGAGTCAGTTACATTAAGAAGTAATCTGTGTATCTAAATCTAGTAGAAAAAATATCAGTAAAGCTCTGTGGCAACAACATGTCAGCTGTAATGTCACTTCCTACTTTTGAAAATGCTCACTAGTACATGTAATACACTTTAATCTGCTGCTGGAAAAAGTCCTCAACAAGTGCACCGCTTTTCTTTTTGGTTAAAACAATGTCTTGCACATTTTTAAAAAATATTGGACCTTTTTATTAAAAACAAAAGTTTATATATGTATTTGAGAAAAGTAGTTGTGCTTGGAGCTGAGAGTGAGATTCAAAATGGTGCATTTTATGAATTTTATTTCATTTTTTTGCGGTCATAAGGAGGAATACTGCCAGCATTACTCTTTAAATAAATGTTTCTAAACGTCCAGGCAGGATCTGGTGACACAATCCTCTATCAGCACACTTGCAATTTCCCATCAGAGTCGTGACACGGCTGCTGCAGCTGATGAAGCCTTTTACTTACAGTCTACTGAATTAAACCTGTGTAATAATAAAAAAAAAAAAATCAACCTGCTCCTTTGCACTGATGCCTAATTATGTAACGATCCGGCACATGGAGCAGCCCTGCTCGCTGATTCGACCTCACACAAACATATTAATGGATAAACTAAAAGGCAATCTCCTGATACATACTGTAATATCCCCCTATACTGTCTGTATTTACTCCGCTGTGGTTAAAGTTCATCATGTAACTCACTATTTGAAGTGTTCCACCTTTTTTTTTTTTCCTCTTCGGAAAAGGAAAAAAAAAAACAAAAGTTCCTTTGTGTTAATACAGTCGAGGGATTTTTTACTCCATCCTGCCGTGTGCATTTCCATAAACACTGCACGCCTCACAAATCACTTCAAACCACTGTGACTTGTGAAGGCAACCTTAAGTGGGCTGAACACTTAAACCATGATTCACTATGCAATGGATAGAACATGCTGTGTGTGTGTGTGTGTGAGGAGAGAGAAAGTGTCTCCATGCATTTGCAGCCTATTGCTCATAACTTTACATATTTATTAAATCATATCCACTACTTCTCCCTCTAGCTCCTCTTTTTTTTTCTTCCCCCTTCTCAATTTAATCAACCAAGATGTGCACCAGGGCCTATTCCCACTAAACCACACTGCAGGTTTTTAAGTGAGGGCCCTGTGTTTTTTTTTTTTTCTTCTTCCCAGTTTGGAGCAAACCCAGTCAAATTAAGTCCCTGCATTAATTCGACCCTGCTAAAGCTAATAAGGTCGAACAAGTCTCTTTGTTATTGTCGTGTTAAGCTTTATTGCTTGTCGTTTTGACCAGCGATGGACAAGGTAGGCTTTGATGAGGGAATTAGTCGCCTATTCTGTCCCTGTTATTCATAGCGCGGTGGAACATACAAGCACCGGAGAGGGTGTCAAAAGGAGAGCTGGTCCTATTGCAAAGTGTCTCCCTTGTTGGAGCTGAAAGGGCGGTTATGAGACGATAAACCGCTTAATACACTGAGCTAATTGGATGAGAGCAAGAGAGACGGGGAATTAAGGGGCGATCCGAAGGAAGGGAGGGAGAGGGAGAGGGAGAGCGCAGAGCCGTGGCCCCTGCTATTCAGGGCTTTCATCGGGACCCGGTTCTCCGCCTGGGGTGAGGGCAAGAGGGGGGGAGAGGAGAGAGGAGAGGAGGAGAGAGGAGGGTGTTCATCAAAGCGCCTTTTAGAGCTCCTCTCCCGGGGACTGAGTTGAGGACTGATCCGGCTGAGGCTGTGGAGTGATTGGGCCTATTCTCTCAGGCGAGGGACGTGGTGGGAGAAACGAGGCCCGGGAGAATCCAAATCACGGGCCAAATCAAGTCCAGCAGCCGGGGGAGGGAGGAGATGGAGGAAGAGGAGGAGAGGGGGAGCAGCGGTGATGAAAATGGGCAAGTCAGGTTTTCTTTTTTTTTGTTTTTCTGGACACCTGGATTTACCTGCATTAAAGACTAAATGATGATTTGTGGAAAAAGAAAGAAAGCAGCTCCTCATTTTCCTCCAACAACACTCATTATCATTCTAATCCCATGTTGCAGGGTCTTGAATGAACACATCCAACAAGTGTGACTTTATAAATCCAAGAGCCACTGCATGCCCACCCCTCCTTCTCCCTCCCTCTTTTTTTTTTTTTTTTTCGAACAACATTTCAATTTTCTCGCCTTTTTGCGCCGCAAAAGAAAGTTTAAGCCGCGCTCCCAGCGGGTCACCCGCCTCCTGGCATTCCCCAGATATTAGGGACAAATTGGTTTGCCATTCATTAGTTATATTCACAATAAGATTAAAAAACTCCCCGGACAATCTCATCAAAACCCTATAGGGCCATACAGGGAGAAGGAGGAAGAAAAAAAAAAATAAAAACACGCTCCAGCGAGCTTGAGCAAAAGAATGAGGAATTTTAAAAAACATGGAGCTCTCACACATCGCGCATGATGGTTTGTGCGCACTGGAGAAAATTGCTTTTTTT
>NW_007578787.1:36879-138963 GCF_000690725.1 Stegastes partitus
AGAGAGAATTAACTCTACGAGGTTGTGTGTGAAAGCCGTTTGATGAAGTGGTTTGTTACTTCATTAATGACAAAGGGGACTCGCTTCCATCGACACGGCATTACAGATGTTAAGACCAATTTAGCGCCTTTAAAGGGTCTTAAAGGAAGTTTTGTGACGGGCCTCCCCGAGATAAAGTGGGCGATCTAATTGAAAACCCCTCGCCTTTGTCGCGCGTTTCACATGTTGGGGGATTAAGCTCATGAATATATGGTCAGTATTTTGTCAACTCCGCTGAGGAGCAGAGACGCACGCAGCGCGCTGCCTTTAATACGTTTTTTTGCAGGTGGAGCCTGTGCAGCCATAAAATTCCTCCTTCTTTTGTTTCCTTGAACATCAGGCAACCTGTTACTGAAGTTTAATGGGTTTTTATTCACATTCCACTAAACTATTCAGTCAGTAATGTTGAAATAAATCCTCTATATATATTTAAAAAAAAAACAAAACAACATAATTTTGCTCCAAAGATTTCCACATTGCAAAATTAATCTTTTAATGTAAGACAGAAAGCACATTTTTTTCCATAACACCTTTTTATTAATAGTTCTATAATATTCTATTTCGCATTGTTTATTTTTTTTCCTGGTTTAGGCCTATGTCAGTCCTAAAGGAATTTGAAATAATAAAAGATAACTCATTTTACCAATGTAATTTATTCAAATTAGCATTATTAAACCAGGAAACTTACAATCACTTAAGAAAAACAAAAAGGAAAAGAAAAAAAAAGAACTGTCCTTCACTCATTTCTTCTGGGAAAAGTTTTTGACATAAATAATTATCTAAAAACCTAATAATTCATAAACACAGGTGAAATTCTACACATTCATTAAACACTACACCGAGTGCAAATTATCAAAACACGGTCTCTTGAAATATACACGACCTTGTTTTGAAAATCATCCTTTTTTTTTGTTGTTGTTGTTGTACTTTTTTTTTTCTCTCTTCTTCTCCTTTTTTTTTTTACACAATATGTACAGTTTTCTTTCACACAGTCAGACAAGTCTCAGGTCTCGGCGTTGATCGCTAGTCCAGGAGTCAGACTCAGCTGAAGGGCCACTGCTGTGATAATAATCAAAGAGGAAAAAAGAGGGACTGGTAGGGAGGAGGGGGGAGAAAATGCGCAAATTGCAAGAAATGTACAGAAATCTTGCACTGATGTGGATTCAAACAGCCTCGAATAACTCTGGTTTCATCCAGACGTATTAAACACATATATATATATTTCTGCAGTGGTGCAGCTGAGTGTGACTGCTGGACAGGCGAGCAGTGGAGATGAGACAGGCTTGCAGAGAAGGCTATGGAAGGTCTATGGACAGTTTTCCTTTGGTTCAGGGGGTGGGGGGGGACCTCCTCCAACTCGCCTTTGTTATAGATGCAGACTGGCTCAGCCCACATCAATGCATACAGATTAAGCAGTGTTAATGTCGAGCACTCGTGTTGTCCACATTTTAAGTAGCACAAGAATCCTTTCTAAAAGTTCCCCTGCGGTTCTTCAGCTTTCACTGCATGTGTGTGTTTGTGTGTGTGTGTGTGTGTGTGCGCCTATGACAGACCCTTTAGTCGGATATCCAAACCACACTGTTTCAAAGGAAAATCCTGCTTTAAATATTACTTAAGCAAAATATTATCAAAAGTGAGAGCAGTCAATGCAGAAAATTGGCCTCTAAGTGTGATTATTTAATCGTGATGGAGCGTTAAATTTTACATGTTGTATGTTTTCTAAGCTCCTCTGGATTTTTCTTTTTTTAAAATTAACATCTTAATTTTGAAAGATAGGAAATAAAAAGTAAAATAATTGCCTTTGAAATGTAGTGAACTAAAAACGGAAGTAATTGTCTTTAGTTTAAGTTACAGCTTTTGTTTGTGCTCAAATTCAGCATTTCAGGAAATGTACATTGTCGCGTCCCTCCACTGGTGATGTGTGGAATATTGCTGTGTGATGCACACCGTCCTACGAACTCGTAAAGACATTTCTGTACATTTATATATATATCACCTTTGTCAAAAAGAAAAATTCACGTGTAATCTGTCAAGAAATAAAGCTTTCAGGCTACATCTTATAGTATTTCGATTGTTTTTAACTAAAAAAAAATGTGTAAATTATTGAATTTAATGGACTGCCTTTTAGGAAAGTGTGTGTATGTCGTGTAAAACTAGCTGCGATCATCTCACACACACAAACACACACACCTTTTTTTTTTTTTTTCTTTTCTTTTAAACCAGTGCTCCTCTGAATTTGGTCGTGCTATTTTGTTGGGGAAATGTGAGGTAACAGGGATGAACAGGGGTACATCAGGACATCGGCCTCCAGAGGTATGAGTGGGGTTTTTTGGATAGAGAGACAGGTGTGGGAGGGGAGGATAGGATGTATTGGAATGGGACATAAGCCCCAGGGTGGGTGGGTGAGGGTGGGGTGGGGGAGAGAACAGGGAGGCCTAGAGCTGGTGTTGAGTGTTCAGCACACCTCCTTCCCTGCGGCTCCGGTGGGCAGGATGTTAAGCTGGGTGAGCTGAGCCGAGTGTTCCTTGGCCTTGAGGCGCAGCGCGGCGATGCTGGAGGCCCTGCGGTCTGCTGCAGCTGAAGAAGAGGAGGAGGAGGAAGAGGAGGAAGGGTCGGGGAGGACGGGGCCCGCATGGGAGGGGTTCTCTACAGGGGGGGCGGGCTGACGGAGGAGAGCTGCAGCCGTGGAAGCACTGGTCAGGGGACCCATACTGGAGAAGAGCCTGGAAGAAGACCAACATGTAACTACATTTTACACTAAATGCATAATCAAGATGAACTTGTCTGTGTGCAGTAATGCTATCTGTGTGGCAGCAGCGGAAGAGTTGGGTTGTATCTCCTCTTAAGTCTTCAACCTCCTCCTATATAGGTGTTCTACTGCATGCTGACTTCCCTCATATACAAGATAACATGTAGAGAGCGCGGTTATTAATGCTGTATAATATAGAAGCTAATTATGGCATATGAAGTGTGCGGTGTCACTCCTCCTCACAGCTTGTCTTGCAGGATCACACGTTTGGTTAATTTATTAAGGCATTTGACAGAGTGATTGCGCGCCCCTGCGAATGGTTAACGGTATAACATATTTATAATCAGACACTGAGATAAGCATGAGGGAGTGTGAACCAGGATTACTGTAAACATCACTCATTAGAGTGGCATGATGTGTTGGGAGTTTATTTTAAGCTGCTGCTGCTGCTGCTGTGCATTTTTCAGAACATGGCTTTGACTGCAATGTTGTTGTAACATGATGGTTGTTGTCTGTTTCAGAGTCCTACATAGATGGGATGAGATGTGAATGAGTGTAAAGAACAGATATGTGGTCCACCTGTGGGGCTCACCTGCCAAAAGTGGGTCCAATAAAGGCAGGGTGGCGAAACATGGCAGCCGTGCCCAGGAAGGTGCCCAGGCCGAGCGGTGTGGCCAGCGGCGGGGCCGAGCCGTTGTGGGGCGGTGGGGCCAGGCCCGGGAAGGCAGCGGCTGCAGCAGCAGCAGCCGTCCAGGCGGACTCCAGGGCAGGATGGGGGTGAGGAGGGAAGGGGCCTCCCTCCAGGTAGTGGCTGAGCGGGTGGCCCGCTGTGAGTGGGCCTGGGAATGGCAGGCCTGACGGGTGGGCCTGCACCCCGGCCTTCTCACGCTTCCTCCACTTGGCCCGGCGGTTCTGGAACCAAACCTGAGGGAAGGAAAAAGATGCAAAGAGGGATCAGTGGGAGATTTTCCCCCCATATATAAACAAGAAGACATACATGTTAGGAAGCAGATTCAAGTGACAAGATGAAGAAAGATGCTCCCAGGTTTTTCAAATCATCCAACCTATCAGTCTGTCCCTCCCTGCCCTGCTTACTGCACAGCAATGTTTCACTCTCATTAACATCCTGAATGTTGTGTCAGTGTAGTCTAATAGTTGTCTGGTTCAGGTGGTGGCCAACAGGCGGAAAGTCAATGGTAATTACATGCAAGGTAAACCCTGCCGCTCACGGTCCTTTAAATCTACTTTCTGTCTAATTAAACCCCCCTCCTCCTCCTTTTCCTCCCCTCCCTGCCTTCCCTTCAGACGGGGCTTCGGGGTGGGGAGAAGATAATTAAGAGCGGAGTTAACAAAAGATCCAGAAAATTACCGCTGAACTGGCTCCAATAACAATTAATGCGCTTTAAATTAAATTCTTAAGAGACGCAGAACGAGTGACTTCCATCCAAGAGAGTATTTAACTTTCCCACGCATCCACTGTTGCCCAGTTTGCACTGCGGACGCACAATGAGCAAAATGTCAACATGTGGAAAAGTGATTGAACGGGGCCGCACTTGAGCGACAGGGATTGCGCGAACACACACACACACACACACACACACAGACGCACACACACTCGCACATTATTCCCAGAGGGCTGTTTAGCATTACACAGCCCCTCGGGAATTTATGAGTTTTTATCACCTCCTGATGGCGCCCGTTAAGTGATTTGTTCACCTACGGTCCCCCCTCCTCCTCCCCACGCCCTCCTCCCCTAAAGAGACATCTGTTGTTTTACCGTCGGCCATAACCTCTTGGAGCTTCCACCGTGTTTGAACTGTCTCTCTGGTTATGAGGCCGCGCTTTCGACATGCAAGCCACGCTTTCAGTGCAAAAGCGGAGAGAATGAGGGAGGGAGGGGAGGGAGAGGGGAGGGATGGAGAGAGAGAGAGAGAGAGAGAGAGGGATGAGGGGGGCAAACACCTTTAATGGTCTCTCATTCGCTCCCAAGTGCAAAGCATCGGATCAATGCAGGTCTATTGCAATCACATAATGGGAAATCAAATAGCATTATCCCTCCCCTCTCTCTCTCTCCCTCTCTCTCTCTCCCTCCCTCCCCTCTCCTCTCTCCCTCACACACATCTCGGCCTCGCCCCCTATCTGTCCCCACTGATGGGAATTCAAACACCATCTCATCCCAGGAATACAGACAGTGTTTGCTCCGTGCGCTAAGTGCGCTTTTTATGAATCGCCAGCGTCGCCTTAATTGCCACTAAAACGCGTGTAATAACATTCAATAACAGGAAAGACCTTCCCCGCGCAGCGACTGGGGCCATTTAACACATTTTACTGTAATAAATTATTGCCTCAAATTGGCCTCAGTAATCGTTGATCCTCAATCAGTGACGCATATCACCGGTTATTATCCAGCGCTGGACATTTTATGGAGGATGGATGCTTCTTTTTTTTCTTTTTTCTTTTTTTTTTTTGCTTTCCCCCCTCTCCTCCTCCTCCTTCTCCTCCTCCTCCTCCTCCTCCTCTATTTGATTTACACGTCTTCTCTTTTCAAGATAAAGATAGAGCCACTTACTTGAACGCGGGCCTCGGTTAGATCCAGGCGCATTGCGAGCTCCTCTCTGAAAAGAATAAGAAAGGAAGAAAGAGGAAGGGAGAAAAGGCAGAGAGACAGTAAGAAAAGATTCAAGGTTACAGGCCACCATTTGGAAAGCAACGCAGAATTGCTGTTTTGTCCCCTCCTGTTGTTCACTGTCAACAATAGACGACCAAAATAGGCTTGATTTTTTTTTTTCTCTCTCTCTCTCTCTCTCTCCCCCTTCTCTTTCTCCCCTCTCTCCTCCCCGGCATGAACTGCAGAAAGACGCCATAAGCCATATTCTATTTTCCCTGTCACGGATGGAAAGAAATAGGCCTAGTGATTGTTAGATTTTCCTTAGCCAAAGGCCTGTCACTGTAACAACATAATGGCTGAAATAATGACATCTAAAGTAGCCTGCCACAAAGCAATTGACGCTCCCTTCAGCTCCAAGATGGGCTTGTAGTCCAAATTAGACCTACAAGTCGCCTTAAAGTAAATCGATTGGAAAATATGAATAATCCCAGTGGTATAAGAAATGTGAAAATGTAGGTTCTTGTGTGTTGTCGTGTGAGAAAGGGTTTTATTTTAAAGCAGATGTGGCAATTATCAAAAATATTAATGTAGCAGAAAATGTGTCCTTGCAGATAATATAAAATGGTGCATGTTCCAAATAATAAAACATTTCTATCATAAAAAAAAAAAAAAAAATTAAATCCTATAAAGCTCTGCATTTCACTCAGGAAGTGTGTGTGTGTATGTGTTTGTGCACCTGCCCTTGGGCTTGAGGTTAGGCCCTCACTTTTTTTTTTTTTTGCGTGCAGTATCATGTCCAGCAGGTAACTTGAGCTGCTCCACTTAATTATTCCCTCTGACAGTAACACCCGTTTTTATCACCAGGAACAGATACAGGTTACAACAACGACAACACACACAAAAAAGGAAAATAAATAATAATAATAATAATAAAAACGCCTCCAGTATTAACACTTACAGGCCTATTGTGTTCACTTATGCAAGGCACGGGTTTAGTGTTGGAGCTGGGATGTGCACAGTGTCCTGTTACAGACGTGGGGAATTACTGGGACTATTTCTGGGGAATTTTATAGACGAGGGTTAGTGTTTATTTAAAAATAAATACAATTAATTATCACCTGTAGGACACCTGGTTATTATTGTATGTTTTATGTCTGTGTGCGTTCCTTGAAGTTTATTTTGAAACCTTGCATCTATAAGAATTATAATCATAACAATGTTAACAATAAAAATAATATTGGAATTATTAATATAGAATAATATAATTATTAAAGATTTATGTGCACATTTAAATTCAAATTTATAGGCCTAAGTCTATCCCAATTTAATTTCTAAAGGTCTAAGCTAATGCAGCATTGTTTCAAATTTGTAACAATAATAATTTCAGCAGAGGTTAAAAAAAATAAATAAAAAGAATTTTCTTTTTTTTTCCAAGCGTAAAATTGATCTTTCATTCTTTTTTTTTCTGTCATTTTTTCTGACCTGGTAAAGACGTCGGGGTAGTGTGTCTTCTGGAAAGCCCTCTCCAGTTCCTCCAGCTGATAACTGGTGAACGTAGTCCTGTATCTTCTCTGCTTGCGTTTCAGCATCCCTTCCTCCGAGTCACTGCCCGCCGACAGACACACGCTGTCCTCCCCGTCCCTCACGTCCCCATCCCCGGCGTTCAAGCTCTCCCTCTCCTCGTCCTTCGGGGACAGCGCCGCCGCGTCCCCGCAGCTCTCCTCCTCCTTGCCCGCGTCCTCCTCGAACTTCAGCGGGCCGAGCTCCACCAGTCCCAGACTGCCGTCCTCCGAGGCCTCCCCGGGGCTCTGGTCGTCCTCTCCCCGGCTCAGTGACGCGTTCTCCCGGTAGGACTTGCTGCGGCTGATGCTCACCTGCGGCGCCTGGCTGATTTTCAGGCAGTCGCTGGCTTGCTCCAAGAGGAGCCTCTCTCTGTCCAGCTTCTCTGCGTGGTCGTGGAGGTACTTTCCTCCGGGTCCGTACAGCCGGCGGAGCTTGGGAGGCAGGTGCATGTCAGCGCTGAGAGAAAGAGGCTCCTTCGTTGGCCCTGAGAAAGAAGCGCACGAAAGGTGTTAAAATATTGAATAACAAAATGGTACTAAATAAGCAATTCAATTTTTTCCTATGGGATAAATACATTTTACGACTTTCTCCGAGCTATAAGCAATTAATTCTGACTGTTTCGTCCACGAAGCACATTTATAAGCCAACTGTTCCATCAAATCAACGGGATTGTTGTGCGTAAAACGTGCGCACTTACCGGTTACATGAAAGCAACTCCTGAGCACTCACTATCTACACACTTCCAGTCTAAATGAGCTTACTTGTTACGTCCCTGTCCCCCTACAACATTCTCAAATAACCAACATGGGCTATCTTTTTTTAATTTCAATCCAAAGTAAACTCACCGTCAGCCGCCTTGTCGAGCTCGCCTCTGCCGGGCAGACCCGTCAAACTTTGCGTCCCGATCAGTCTGACCTTACAGGGACTTCGGCGGCCCAGAATGCTGTCTATGCAGTAAGAGGAGAGCAGTGTCGGGGATTTACTGCTCTTCCTCTCGCCCCGGTCGTGGATATCTTCCTCAAACTGACCGCTCATGTCGACGCCTCGGTTCGGTAACGCCTGTCAGTCTCCCACTCTCTTCCTCTCTCTCTCTCTCACACACACACACTCTCTCTCTCTGACGGGGTCCGGTGCTCTCCTTCTTCTCTTTCTGTCCTCTCAGGCCGGTGTGTCTGTGTACCGGGACCGCTCACTCCTCCCTCCTGCTCCTCTCTCCCCTCTGTCTCTCCTCTGTCACACTCTCAGCTAATGACAGACAGCGGTTTGGCTGCGTCGCGCTGCGCTCCGGTGTGCCAGGCGCTTCTCCGCTGTGCGCGCTCGCTCAGCATACGTGTCGGCTGTTATTGCGCGCCTGATTGGCTCGTATGTGTGTATGTGGGGAGAGAGACAGCGCGGAGCTGCTTTATATATTTTACGATTAAAGTTAATTTGAGGGAAAGGCAACAAAACCTGGCATGGAGTTCTTTTTTTCTCCGCCACCTCAGTGGAACGAACTCAGAAGATTAAAGTTAAACCAAAGCACCTTAAGAACAGATTTTCCTGCCTGTCATTGGGGTTATAATTTTATTTAGAAAATAACAATCACCCAATAACCCCGGTGACACAATTTAATAACGCAACAATTTGTGTTGCAGCTGCGTAAAGGTTTGTTTAATAACATTAATTCAATGCAGCATTATTGTCACCAAAAAGCATAATCTGAGCACAGTGACTGCTGAGTCAAAAAGCATTACAGACTCTTCTGTGACATGTCAGAGTAAACGCACAGGTGTAAATCATAAAATGAAACACAACTGACATCCATACCTGCTTCACTTGATCATGTTGGCTCACTGACACAGTGTCAGATCTTACTGGACACCAGAGTTAATATTATTGGTAACACCTGAACTTTTGCTGCTGTGACAGGCTGTAAAAAGGCCTTTAGTGTTGGCTGCAGCCCGTTTCTCTTGATTCTACACCCTCTACGACAACTACAGTATTATTATTACATTACAGTGATGCACTATTAAAATATAGATTTTAATATAGCGTAGGAACAACCAGCCAGTTGTTAAATTAAGCCAGAGAGCATTAAAGTAGATTTTTTTCCAGTTACCTCCCTTGCACGGCCCGCTGTCTTATTGTAACATTTGTATATAGGTATATGTAGCTCAGATTTTTTTCTATGTTGCAAAACATTTATAATATTAGTAATAATAATAATAAGACACGGAACAGGCCTGTGTTTCTTTAAAATAAATTTGGCATTTCACAGATATACTAGTGGTTTCATGTGCGTCATTTTCTTTCTTTCTTTCTTTAATAATATACATTTGTATGCTGTTTGGTTTATTTTCTTTCTTTTTTTTTTCTTCTTTTCTTTTTTCTTTTTCAGACTAAAACATACACGCACAGTCCATGGAATCCTTGTTCCAACAAGAACAAAACTCTGGCTCGGAGTTTGTGTTCAACCACAGACAGCACCTGCGAAAGCCATGTCAGAGACTGAGTCACATAGAAATATAAATATCAAAACGGGGATCAGAATTTTGGCCCAAGTTTGCAACCTTTGAAAAACACTTCTATCTATCTATCTATCTATCTATCTATCTATCTATCTATCTATCTATCTATCTATCTATCTGGCTGTTTATCTATCTATCCGTCTGTCTGTCTTTTTCTTGCTCTCCCTCTCTCCCTGCAATTGGCTGCTCTCTGCTGGAGTTGTGGATTGACTTAAAAAGTGAGGGTGGCGCGGCGGTGATGAGACGCCGCACGGGGAGCCGGGGTAGCACGCAGGGACTCCGCTGTGGAGAGGGGGAGAGAGGGAGAGATGGATCGAGAATGTAATTTTAAATGAAAGTCTATTTAACCCGCTGTGAATGGCATGACCCCTATCCTCGTCTCAGAGCCCATCACTGTTAAAAGGATCATTTTCAGAATTCAATCCAAAAACTTCAGCAAGCTGCAATTTACTCTCTCCCCTCTCTCTCCCCTCTCTCTCTCTCTCCCTCTCTCTTCCCCTCCGTTATGTATCTGCTCAGCCAGAGCTTCGCAGCACACGAAAAATAACAATAAAATATATGTCCAGAAAATTGCACAAGTTTTTTTTTCTTTCTTTCTTCTTTCATCTATTTTTAAGCTTTAGCTTTATGACCCTTTTGTGATTGGAACTGGAATAAGAGCGCAATTGATCTCTGCAAAGTTTAGTTAAGGTGCAGGTCGCTTAGTATTAGTGGAGCTAACTTGGTTTTCAAGATCTTTTTTTCTTTTCTTTTAAGAGCCTCGTAAAAAAAAGTTAACAATATAGGTTCTTTTTACAGAAGTGGAAAAATAATGCTTTTCTGACTGCATTAACCTTTTGTGTTTGCGCATTTCCCCCATTAAGTTTCTGATATCAGACAGTACAAAGTCAATACCATTTATTAAATATGCAGTCCTCATAGTATTATAAGCAGCTGTCACCTCACGGATGGTGTCAGATTTAATCTATCTGCAACTTTTTGTGGTGTCACAAACTTCCGAGCTTGTTTATTTGCACGCAAATCAATGTAATGAGTGTAATAACAATATAAAATGTTATGCCTTTTTCCTTCGCGGTCACAAACAGACGTGCGTAATACAGACGGGTATTTAGAGTCGCTCTGTAATTTGGGGGCCACAATTTGATTCATTTATCCGCACACTGTTATTAACCCTGTGGAAAAAGAGATGTCAGCCGCCATTTCAGCCAGCAGGACATCCGCGCTTTGTTTAAATGCACTAATTACGCGCATACATTAGAGGGGGACGGAATAGCCTGAGCGCAATTTTCACATTTTCAATTTTCCGTCTATTTGACGTGCAGGTGAAGAGATGGCGGAAAGAGGCCGCCTTCCGTTTCAGCACCACCTCACCACCGCCTCCCCGGTATTTTCATAACATCCTAACTTGATAATATCCAGGGGAAGCACCGGGTTGTGTGCTTTCTGTTCCTTTTTACGCGCGGATGGTGTTGCTGGGTATTAAGCTGTAAAAAAGGCCTTTCTCGCTTTTTTATATTTATTTTATCCATTTATTTAAAACGCACTCAGGTAAGTATAAAGCCTTGTGTAATTAAAAGAAAAAGAAAAAAAGAAAGAAATCCGGTGTGAGTGCATACATTTTTACCAGTGTGACGAAGGGTGTCTTTGATCTATTTCAGCGCACGTCTCGTCCTCTCCAGCGAAGGCCATGCAAGTGATACTAATGAAGTCCATCATTTAGGACCAGCAGGTTGTGCTTCGCCATGCAGGTCATTCAACTGGCGCCATCTCCTGGGGGGAATAGGAAACTGCTCAAACAGGTAAGAGCCAGTCTTAATGTAAAGACGGAGTGTTGCCCCGACACCATACCCTGGTGTTTCTGTTTAGTTGCTCCATGTTCCACCATCCAAATAGACAATATCCAGTGCGTAATTACGCGTTCCCTCTTATCTCCACCACTAACTGCTCCTTGCGTTTACCTTCCACTTTGACCCTGTACACATAAAGTTATTTATTTAATGCAAAAAAAACCTCCACGCACCCATTGGAGACACCGATCCTACATGCGCACATGCAGGGAAGCGGATGATAATTTGCAGTCATTGTTCTGTTATCCCACAAGTTTGCCCCCCTGTGCAACACGTGTAAATACTCGTCTCTGAGATGCACCAACTGGCCTCGGTGGTGACGACGACTCATCCTCCATCCATCCTTGCGCTCTGACATAATTGGACACTTGCTCTGCTCGAGAGGCCAAGCAGGAAAAGAAGGAAAAGGGGGGGAGGAGAGGGTGAGAGAGAGAGTGTGCGTTGGGAGGGGAGGGAGGCTTTTAAGGCGCGCGTAAGCAAAGTTAATTAGCGGTTATTAACAGCCCGCATAATGAGAGCGAGAGGGAGTCAATTTAATGACTTTGTTAGCGCGAGTTCAGAGCGACAGGCGATGATCGAAACAACAAAGGCGAGCGCGCACGCAGCCATCATCCGTAATTTCCAGCGGTAATGCGGTCTGATCAGAAACAAAGGGTTCTAATTTCGTTCAACTGACTCGATAATTTGTCCTTATGTAAGGAAAATAATTAATGACTTAATGCTTCAACAGAAGTAGCTTTCTTTGGGGGTGATTTCGGGGGCCTCGTTTGCTGGAGAAGGTGGTAAGGAAATCAATTTCCAGGCCTATAATTATTTACATCACGAATTTAAAACGTGGACGTGTGCCTTTGCTCCCGGTTAGTGTGCAGACGAGTGAGAGTCTATTAGGAGAGGAGGGAAGGAGTTCCAAATCTTCTTCCCTCAAACAAATTGTGTGTGGCAACAAATGAGCCACTTGTCATGTTGTAGTATTAAAGATTTTGTCACGCAAAGACAACGAATTTGGGAGAGATGTCGGTTGTTAACTGGAATCAAACCATACAGTAAATATAATATTTAAGCTCATTCATCAGTCCAGGTTTGAAGGTTTTGGGGTGTACAGATGATATCTGATTATACTCTGGAGTTCAGCTGAATTGATGGCCCTCGTGGCTGTATCTTTTTCCGACCGTGTACCAGGTTATTGTGGCGACCGTGTTGCAAAATTATTCGAGGCCTGCGCGTCTTTACGCATGATTTCATCATTCCACAGATGGGTTGAGTTGGAGGAAAGATGTGAGCGCTATTATCGATTGCGGCAACATGAGCCGCCTGCGGGCCACTCTTGGATTCATGGCAGGTGGATAGGTCACCCACACGAGAGCGGCAATTTCACAGCCCCCATTGTCTCCACTGATTACTGCTTTGATCACAGGAATCAAGAGCCTGAGACTCTCGTAAACCTACTGCAGGGTCCGGGAGCTCGTGAGCTGAAGAGGTCATCATCATCATCATCATCCTGACCATCATCATCTGCCTCATCATCACCATAACCACCGTGCCATCATCATCATCATCGCTAGTTGACCATACAAACCTGGGGTGCTTTGTGTTTTCACAGCCGCGTTGCCCTTTTATTGATTGCGTGCCTTAATTTTAATTCGATTGCGCGAGTGTCAAAAATTCCGCAAGAATCATCCTAGTAATGAGATAATCAAAGTAATATATGCAAATCAGTTATGTTGCCAGCTTATCAAAACCGGAGTGCCCCCCCTTGAGTCTGAAGAAGTCCATTTATTCAGTTAGTGGCAATACCTTGCGCAAATGGCGCGATGCAAATGACAGTTGATTAGACTAAATTAAGAACCTCGTTTCTCCCTGACCTTGTCTGAGTTTTATGTAAATTCTTTTTTTTTCTTGCATTAATGTAATAAAAATGCATTTTACACCTTGGCCTTTGTAAACCTGAACAATATTTTCCATGAGAGAAACAATGGTCAGCTTCAAATAACTCCTATGGCTTGGATGATTCTCTGACTCTTTTCTGTCTGTCTGTCACAAATCTCAGTATATCTTGACCCCGGTGCAACTCCCACGGTGACAGAAAGTGTGCCGTTATAACTTCCTTGCTGTGGGGGAGTGTGCCGTGAAGATAGACTAGGTGTGGGTGCCTCTGCGTGTGTGTCTTCATGTGTGCCTGTGTGTGTTTACACGATTATGTGTACTCATGTGTGTACCATAACATATTGTCTAAGGGGACAGAGAGAGTGCAGTTGAGACTTCCTCTCTGTGGGGTGTGTGGGGCCTGTAGATGGGAAAGGAATAAATCCAATATAGATTGCAGGGCTGCGCTGCCTCCCGCTGGGGACCCTCAGACTTGCAGGCCAGGATCGAAGTGCTTTTCTCCACCTAAATTGGCCTGAGAGGCCGCAGGAGCAGCCAAGCTACACCCCCCAACACTGGGACTGCCTACGACCTAATGATGGTGCTGGGGACAGACACACACATACACACCCGTACACACTGACAGAGATGGACGCACTTGCACCTACACACCGAAACTCACACACAATCATTCCCAGATTGATATAACATCAGTCACACTCTTGCACCGGTCAAACACACACTTTGACAAGAAAACCACACAGATATAAACACACCCTCCTCGTTGTCTGATGCTGAACACACTCATTCCTTGTCCAAAGACCATTCACCTCAAGTTTCCCTCTTCACATCTCAGGCCACCCCTCAAACCTACCAAGCTAAACTACAGATTTAGAGGAGGCATCCTCACTACCTGTCCACACACTCCAGAGGGAGGAGTGAATAGCATAACTGGCACCACACTAAGTGTCTGGACTGATACACACTCCTGCCCTTTGGTTCCCCTACAAGGAAAACACCACCGGCTCCCCAATGCCATTACGCTTCCTGCCAAACATCCAGGCACTGGCGTTTTGGTTCTGTCCAGGGAGCTAATTCTATTTGTGATGAGGTGTCTGATGTGTCGCTGGGTCAAGTCCAGAGACAGTGTGACAGAATATCCTATAGGAGGACATTTGTGGCCCAGTATGCCCCATTATCTGCTCGCAGGGTATTTTATGTTAACTGTAGCGTGCCACTGCATAGCTCGACGTGAATACAAACACATTCATACATATTTGATCTGTCAGCTGGAGTTGCTTTGGTTTTAATGCTGTTGCTTCTGTCATTTTATCATTCCATGTCATTTTTTTAAGCCATTTGACAAGATTCATCTTTCGAAATAGATTATTGTGTAACGCTAACTGTGGCTATTTCATCAGCTAACGAACACTTTACATGCACCGATGATGCAACAACATTAAAACTACCGGCCTGATGTTGTGTAGGTTCTCCCCGTCTCTATCAGATGATGGACGAAGGACGTCTCAGGCATCTGGCACCAAGCTATTAGTCGCAGAGTTTTGGGTTCCTGTGAATTGTGTGGATAGGCCTCCGTGGATCAGACTTATTCCAGTGTAGATGCTCAATTCAGTTGGAATCTGGGGAGTTTGGAGAACAGATCAACATCCTGAGCTCTTTGTCATGTTCTTCGAGCCATTTCTGGGCAGTTTTTTTTTCAGTGTGGCAGGGCACACTGACCTGCTGGGGGAAGCTACTACCATCTGGGCGTGCTTTTGCCATTGATGGAGCATTCTTGGCCTGCAACAATGTTTGGATGAGTCATACATGCCCAAATCTAAATGAATACAAGGACCAAAGATTTCCAAGCAGAATGTTGCATTGTAACAAGATTATCAATATTATTCCTGTCACTTGTTGGTGGTTTTAATGTTGTGGCAGATTTGGTGTAGCTCTCTTGCTTTAGCTGTCTGCTGCAGAGAGTGTGACAGAGCCCACATGTTACAGTTGTAGTTACAGTGAGCTTTGGTGGCTTTTAGATCTCCTTTGTACTTACTGCATATTTAAAAGTTATAACCATGCTTTTTGTTTTGTAGGGCAGCACAGAGCAGAGCTCTCTCATCATGTATCATTTGTTATACATCCACTCATCTCCTTTCTACATTCTGACTTATCTTCACTGTATCATCTTGCATCTTTTCTCCCCTTCTTTTTGTCTTCTCTATTATTTTCCACTTTATATTTTCTCCCTTTCATCTCCATCATGCCTCTCTTGTCTCTTGATGCTGACACACCTTTTAGCCCGTCGTCTTTGCTCCCCCACTTGTCGCATTATGTTATGTTTTCCTTACATCATTTTTTTTTATTGAAGAACTCATCTGTGGCTATGTCGAAAGCAACATCTCATTCTGAGATTGCTCTTTGTGTACAGTATACGCTCAGCTATAATTCATCGCATACACATCACAGCAGAGACAATGCATACTAAATACCTTGAATGCAAAGACAAGCACATGCGCTGCATAAACATAGGCCAGAAACACATACACAACAAAATCCTTTTGACATCAATAATTGGTAAATCCTCTGATTAACTTGTAAGAATTGTCCTTAGAGTGCTTAAGTAATTGTGTTTGTGTGTGTCCTTTTTATTGCATGCACCCCCCTCTCTTTAAAGCACATCTTTATAACCAAGCAATTCCAAAGCAATTTTCTCTGTGGGAGGAGAGTGTAATTTTCTATTCTGTGACACTGTGATGTGTAAGAAACTGGGAGCTGGTGCTAAAAGGTGTCTGTAGTGTGTGTCTTGGTGTGGGTGTGAGCCGCTTTAATGGCCAACGCGGGGCGGGTGGCGATGGTGGTGAGCGGGTGCATGTCAGGAAGGCCATCATTTAATGACTCCCAAATAGTGCCCTCCTCGTTAGAGCTATCGTCCTGGAAACACGAGGCTGTGAACCACGAGAGCGCCACACGCTGCAACAGTCTTTTATCTTCATATTAAACCATTTGCATAACATTACCGCGATAGATAAGATTCAGGAGATACTCAACCTACTCAGGGAGAGACAGAGAGAGAGTAGACACAGGAGACACAGAGAGGGTATACTACATGTCCTTGCAAATCTAATCAGCGTTAAATGGAGCTGTCAAACGTGTGTGTGAGTGTGTGTGTGTGTGTGTGTGTGTGTGTGTGTGGTACTGGATGGCTCATGTCAGGAGTCATTTAACATTAAACTGCAATAGTATATAACAGGGCTGTAATTACAAAATACAAGAATCCAAGCCATTTCTTGTTAGATGTGACATCTAAATACGGCAGTTATTTACCAGTGATACACAAGATGAGGCCAAATGATAACAATTCAGATGACATGTGCACTTATATGTCCTTCACAAAGTTCACTTTTAAGGTTTTTCTTTTGAATGTGTCGAACGAGTTGCAGTCGTCATAGCAGCTCCACAGATAGCAAAGCAATTAGAACAAATTACATTACTGCCATTTTTTAAAAAATTAAATAAATAAAAAATGCTGATGTGGTTTGCATTGATGGTTGGATTTTGTGTGATATCAGCGGACGAACAAAAGATTCAATTTCACGTTTTGTATAGACACATCTATCTATACTATTTTAAAATTGTGTTTTGCTTTGCTTTGTGTCTGAAAGAGTATATCTGACAGCTGCTTTTCCCCTGCTCCGAGAAGAATAAAGAGGAGATGAAAGAATCTCATTACTGTCGAGAAACAAGAGCAGGACAGTGTGCAAGCACACACTAATTAGTTGTTCCTACTCGCTCCTGCCTGATTAATTTAATCAGAAGTACTCTTGATCTATATATAACTACCAGTATTTTAACCTCTATAGCTCTGGCTGTGTGTTTCCTTTAAGGCTTAATCATAGTTTGAGAATCCCTGAATGAATTCTGGGCCATATAAAGGGTAGAGATTGTAAACTATACTCTATGCCTTACATTGCAAAAGTTAGGGTTCATGCTGGAGGCCTTATTTTTGAGTTGACAATATAAAAAAACACCATTGTGTTGGTGATTTAAATGACCCTGCACACCCACGGCAAACTCATACAGGCGGTACGCATGTGTGGGCAAGCCTGATGGACATTTCTCAGACTCCTGTGCTAGCTTTGTTGCACCAGCAGACTGTATATAAAAGATGCTCATAGAGACCATGATGTCATCCATTGGTTTGTGAGCGTCTGTTTTGAATGAGTTGGGTTTGGCATTTGCTATCTGTACTGATACAGTGGAAATCTGTCAATCACAAAGTATCTCTGTCTTCAAACCCTGCTTTATCGTCAATTTTGCTCTAAATGGAGTTATACGTTATGAAATGAACATCAAGCTGTACTGAGGAAGACCGGAAACAAGCAATTGAGACAATAGAGTCACTAGGAAAACGTTTACTGTGGTAATGAATCAAGTTAGAAGTCGGGTAGTAGTACTACAATAGACTTCTATACAATCAGACTTCTGTTTGCAACTACAGGAGTCGCCCCCTGCTGGTCATAAGAAACAATGCCTGTTGAAGGCACTTTCACATTGGTTTCACTTTCAGAACCAGAGTCCATCTTTTGTGTACAGTCTATGGTTGCACTTGTTGTGATGAAACAGTGTATGCCTATAGAATTCTTCTTGGTGCATCAATATAAATTCATTCATCCTTAGCCTGAACAGTGTAGTCATTGACTGGTATGTGTTTTTTTATGGCCGATGTCGATGCGTAGAGAGCAAGGCTGTTCTACAAATGTCGATATGATGTTGTTCTGCATGCAGTAAAATACATACAACAATTTACCGATGATAAAAGAAAAGGATACAATAAACTACTGAACTTCAATGAACACTGACATGGTCTCCATTTGCTCCAATGCCTCTGTGCTGCGCTGCTGTTTACAGATTTCTATATCTTAGCTCATCTAATAACGTATTTGGAATTGCGACCTATGCCGGCTCTACTCAAGCTCTTGTTTTGCAAAGTTTCCTGCTAATTTTAAACTTCGCAGCCCCAGACCCAGCGTAGCTAGTGCGGACCGACCCAACGTAGCCCCTGTAGCCACCTCTCTGATAATCAGCGGATGAAGATTATCTCAGAATGGCATTTAATCAGCCGGTTAATCAGCCTAACACTAGAACAGTGGTTCACTCGGGCAGAATAACTGTGAAAACACCTGTGTGGGTGTGCAGGGCATTTAAAGGCTTAATTCACCCAAATAACACAATAATGTTTCCTCAAATAGCCATGCAGAGAGTTTTAGTCTCGTGATGTTGATAGTTTGACTGATCTGTCTTTGAGATTTGTGCGACTTTAATACAGTTGAATTATGCTCAAAGTAAAATATCAAAATGTCACCGTAAAAGCCCACAGTGAGGAGTGCTTACAGAACTGCAGTTGTGTCCATTTCAGTGGGGTAGTGGCGTTAGTAAAGCCAAACACAAGTCAATAAGAAACAAAAATAATTTGCATGGCAAGACATGTTGTTTTGCTGTGTGCATTTTGCCAAAGTGATCCTTTAATGGTGAGAATAAGACTAAGGGGGGCAAAATGCTCAAACATTGTATGTATATGTGACAGCTTGTGAACTTGTTTGTGGTGTGAAAGGCTAAAGATGCCATCACAGTACAGGATAAACTTGTAACTGTGTGTGTGTGTGAGAGAGAGAGAGAGGGGGGGGGGAGAGAGAGATTGCTTGTTTATGCATATGGGGATAGACTGTGCCAGGTGAGTGTACCATTTACCATCAAGCTATTGAATTCAGCAGGCATCTAATAACAAAGCATTTATGGCCCACTTACGCATGCATAGATATAACTGTCAGTAGGCAACAACAGCGTCCTCTCTCCCGTCTCCAGCTATTCCTGCTTCTCTTAAAACACACAGGCACCATCCGGATTGGACCCAGATACTCTAGAATTCTATCATCAGACTCGGGGATGAAATTAAAATCGCTCATTTTCTTTCTCCATACAAGGAGCAGATCAATTTCCGGAGACTGGGACGTGATATTTTCCTGCCATTGGGCTTTCTCGTCTTTGGCACAGCACCCTGACTGCCTGCCAGCGGGAGGCCCGGGTCTGACTGCACGCCTCGCCGGAGAACAGTTACTTCTGCCGCGGCGAGTTTATTTGCGCCTCGCTATGAGAATTGCCATCATTTACCCTTCCCCAACACCTCCCCAAAAAAGAGAAAAGAAATAGACAAGCAGGGGGAAGCGAGGCAAGAATGAGAAAGGCGAAATTGATTCTTTTTGATACATGCTGCATGGGGGACATTAGGTACACCTCGTTTGACCACCTATTCCGAGAAATGAACTGAATAAATTTTGCGTAAACTAATGTATAGGCCTTTTTTTAGGGGCCTTTTTGCGGTCTTTTCCACTATATCTAGAATGATGTGCTCGCCGCAGCATACACAGGTTATCGGGCTAATGCTGGTTTTAGGGGGAGTTGATTAATTTGCGGAATCACTTTACATAAAACAACAACTCTGTTAAGCATGACGGAATTAAGAGAGGCGATGGCGCACTGATGTGGAGGATTGGTCTCCTCAATTGTAGTGCAAACATTTCAATTTGCCCTCAGAATAAACACCAATTTATAATCAAAATAGATTATAGTAAATCTGGCAATCTATACACTTCATTAAATACTTTTTTTAATTTTTATAAACTTCGATGTTTGTTTTAAAGGACGTGAGGTTGTACATGGCACCACTGTTTGCGCGCGCAGTGCGTAAAAGGTCACCACAATTTAACCATGATGAAAAAGGTTTTTAACCACAATTATTAGCTGATTATTTTCCTTATTTCATTATAATCTGCAGAATATCTCAGCTACTAGATATTATGAGTTTCTGGCAGCCAGCCTTCGCTTTTCTTCCTATTCCAGGATGTTTGTGACCACAGAAACCATGCCTGGGAGATGTAACTCTTCCCTCTCATGAAATGCATATTTGTTACCTGTGTGTTGCACTCTGCGCTCTGGGTCCTTGTTTGTCTTGGCACTGACTCTGGCCCTTCTTTGCGCACATTTTGGCCATCCGACCCGTCCTCTTCCCTCTGCATGACACCCAGCTGTTGCGTCACGGAGCCAGTCAAGGCCTAATTAAACCCATATTGAGAAAGAGCATAAATCCGGCCCACTTTTTCTCCCAGTCCACAAACCGGCATGCACTCGTCCTGAAGTGGATTTTGGTCGAAGGGGGGGATACATAAAGAGTGAGGCAGAGAGAAACTGCAAGTTAATTTGTAACCTCTGAAACACTAAGCAGCTGCGAGGAAAGTTTTAACAGACACCACAATGGCTGGACTTAAGGTAAGACGGCAGTTACTTTTATTATTTCTAACCTCGATAAATGTTTATTTGTCATTGCTGGGAGCTGCGCACTAAAGTTTCTGAATTATTCCTGTGCCTGTGGATGAAAGTACAAACATGCTGCAGGTCTTTACGATTCCGAAAATGAGATACTTTAGCTGTTGTTTGTATATCCTGCACCAGAAATGTGCGAAATTAAACCGTTCATAGCTGTCATAGCCGCAGACCAGCAGACTGGAGAGAGGCGTTCCCTCCAACCAATCAGAGCGCTGCATTCAGCAGCTGCCCAGATGTGGACTTAAAGGCTTCAACAGCTCAAAGGAGTTATTCGTATTTCAGTTAATGCTTCAATTTAATGAAAGAAAGAAAGTGAACTTTAAAACAATTTTTACACTATATTTTCATTTTTGCAGAGTTGCAGCCATATAAATGTTGCATTTAGTCCTGTATGGTGTAGTTGCTTTAGTCCTAATCTGATTAAAGCATCATTGTCATGATACATATCATGATATTGATATTTTAAAGGCCAAACTGTTGAGCACATAAGGACATGATCACACTGCTCTTCAAAAAGTTTGGAACAATAGACTATTAGAATAAAAGTGATCGAAATTCCTTCTCTGTGTGATTTCCAAGTGCTAGATTTCTGTTTTTTGCTTCTCTAACTTGAAACAAACCTTTAAAATGAATCAAATCCTACTTCACATACCATTCTTTCACGAGGGTCACACTGGAGCCTCGGGTGTACTCACATGGACGCGCACATATGGAAACCATCTATGCCTGTGAGCCTGCTCTTTGCAGACTAACAATGACTCAGCAAGATGTGTTTACATTGTGCCAGGTTCATGTTTTTCTGCGGCGGGGTTGCTGATCACTGCTGGTGTGCGATAGTAGAGTAATAATCCTATCAGAATTGACATATTGATCAAAAAGTACTGTGGAGGATGTGAGCGTAATTAGCCTGTTTCAGTAACACAATAACACAAAAATAATGGATGACTGCAAGGGGGGAAATTTGGCATAACTGCAGTTTGTTTTGTGATAGATCTAATGTGAATCAATATGACAACAATTAACAAAAAGACAAGCCTTAATGACAAGCCTTCAAATTTAATTATAACCAGCATGAAGACATTTATCCTGCATTACAATGAAGCCGCATGATGTATTTTTTATTTTTCACTTTAACTTGCCTTCACTTGAGTGTTTGTCTGTCTCTTTCAGTACCTGAGTGGTTTCGGGAATGAGCTGGCATCTGAAGACCCTCGTTGTCCTGGATCCCTACCTGAGGGACAGGTAGCACACAAAGCACACACACACAGGGCTCATTTTGGCATTCATTTTATCTGCTGTTTATTCATTAATTCTGCTAAATTTTGTACTTAAGTGAACTGAATGAATTATTAATACGGCACCACGGGGACTAGGAGGAGTGACTCTTCACAGTTTCTGAGGAAACATCAAAAATTAATCCTAATAGACTTATAGTCAGCTCCAAAACATGGAGTGTCCTCTTTTATGTGACTCCAAAATAACTTGAGATGAGGACTGCAAAATCTACTAAATCTATCAGAATCTTGAGTTTGAATGTTTTGTCTATTTTGGTTATTTGAAAAAAACGAAAAAGACTTTAAGCTTAACATGTCTTTATTTCTGATTGTGTCTCAGTCAAACCTTCCAGTCTGATACATTGCATGGCACCAATCATTAACATTCTGGTAATGTACTCTGTCTCCACAGAACAATCCTCAGGTCTGCCCATACGGCCTCTATTCTGAGCAGCTCTCTGGCTCTGCCTTCACCTGCCCACGTCCAGCCAACAAAAGGAGGTGGTCATCTTTGTTAATCATCCCATCCAGGCCAAATGGATCATAAGTATCATGAGTAATTAAACACTGTCCTCTCCTCTCTTTCTAGCTGGTTGTACCGCATCCTTCCATCTGTTAAACACAAGCCTTTTACCCCAGCACCCTGTGGGGATCTCACAGAGAACTGGAACGAAGTGGAGCCTGATCCCAACCAGGTATATCAGCAGGAAGAGTCCCTGCCAATTTTAGATTTGGTTTAAGAAAGGAAAGTGGGGCTCTTTTTAAGCCCCTAAATAAATGTTTAATATTTTTTAAAAGTCGAAAAAATAGGCTGAAGATAAAGTGGCAGTCTCGAACACTTTGATTGAAAGATATGTGTGCTAGGTCACTATCTGTCATTAAATACGGTAACACAATGGTGACTGAACCTATGACCTATGATGAAATTATACAAACGGGCTTTCAGTCACGATATTATGAACTGGAGTTCCCTGTCGACAGTCCTACACAAGCTCGACAGAGTTAGTTACCGCACTGCAACTTCTAATGCAAAAGTTCCATGAATGCCCAGTTAAAACTCATGTTCCAAAAGTGAGTCAATCTAATTGATCCCCACGTTAAAATGCCCAGCTTTACAGCAGAAATAAACATGTTTACAGCCTGTCACAAAAACCATTTTAGCCTCTATAGCTTATTTCCATTTTTCTTTCCATGTACAGGAGAGATTTTTATATACAACTGTCTCATTTAAAGTGTATTAAAGCTTAAACGTATGCATAGTTAAGGGTGATAGGATGTGAAAGGTGATTTGAGTGATAGGTGTTGGAACACAGTCAGTCGCCCAAAGACGTTTGCACAGCCCGCCACAGTTCCACTGACGATCCACCAATTTGCGGATTTTAGTCGGGTTAGGAAGACTGCCAAGATGGCGACAGCTGGAGCCACCGCAGTGAACTTCAAAACCGCTGTTGAGGAATCCTGTGGATGACGTCACAGACTTTTTTTTCCAGTCAATGTTAGTAAGGTACCTCCATCACCCAGTAGTTGTGGTAGTAGAAGTAGTAATAGGCAGGGCTAATGCAACAGACTTGTTCACGAGCTATCGTGTGTGAAGCAGCACACTGTTTTTTTTGTTTTTGTCGCAGAAGACATTCCCTTTTTGTTTCCATTTGTGGTGCTTTCGAATTGTTACGGACATATGGCCGAGGCGCCAAGTGACTGTCTGTGTCACACAGGCAACGCTGTTTGGATGTCTAGGAAGGGATGTTCAAAATCATACCTACGATTACCGCCTATTGCCATAGGTGCCATCAAAGACAACAAAACGGAGATCTTTGGGGCTGCCAGTTAAATGCTCTTCTTTTTGCTCTTGAAATGAGTTAGACTACATGACAAGATTGATTCCACTCAAACTAAAGGCATCTGCAGTGCAGGGTCATGATATGGATGGCTTCAAATAGTTTGTCTTTTGTGAATAAAGCGCTTTCTTGTCATTGAGTGGGATCTTCCTATTCCGTCTTAGGTCCATCTTTTTCTATATGAACACCGCCAATATCATTCTCAATTTGATTAAAAAAATTAATTAATTAAAAAAAGCCCACAAAAACGTACAAGGCTCAAACAATCAAATGGGTTTATGCTGAATCTCATTGGTCATAGTAAGAAGCTAACTGAGGAAGCCCTTAATCTTTTCCTTGACCAATGAATTCCTTAAAATTTTCTGTATTTTCAAAATAAAATGTTTCTGATGCTGATATTTCTTCACAGCTGCGATGGCTGCCGTTCGCCATCCCCAAATCTACAGAGAAGAAAGTGGACTTTGTGGCTGTAAGTCCCACTCGTTTTTTATTTATGGGGGTTTTTTCTTCATAATATTATTTTCTTCTCTGTTCATTGATTGGGATTGTGTTCTTCTGTGTGTTTCAGGGTCTACATACTGTCTGTGGTGCTGGAGATGCCAAATCTCGCAATGGCATCGGCATCCATATGTTCACCTGTAACACCTCAATGGTTGACAGGTGAGTGTGTATTTGAATGCATATATATCTCTTCGTGTAACAAAAAGTATTTTCATGAATTAAAAATATAAAATCCTCGGTTGCGCTTTGACAATGACTTCAAAGCTCTTTCTTTTTTTTTTTGTTCCAGGTGCTTCAACAACTCAGACGGAGACTTTCTGATTGGTGAGGGAAAGGGTTGTTGATGTTTTCACTGTCATCTATCACAAGAGCAATGATAGCTCAATCCTCAGTCCTTCGTCTCCCTCAAATTTTCTTCTCTCCGCCGCTCTCTTTGTCTGTTTGTGTCTCTAGTCCCCCAGCAGGGTGAGATCTTGATCACCACAGAGTTTGGGAAGATGATGGTCGAGCCGAACGAGATATGTGTCATCCAGGTGGGTTGTATGTTTTTCATCTCCCCGGTTTTCTCAGAAATCTACCATTGTGTCTGCCCCCACACCCCACTTACCATATTTAGAGACATGGTTTGGCGCTATTCAAAAGTGACCTTAAAAATAAATAACAGTGGAAAGGGGTTTTAAGCTACAGAAAGCCTGACCACAAGGACTGCAGCACGTGTATTTTTCCAAACACATTAGTCCATGAACCCCAAAGTCCCCTCAGCATTGATGCAGCCCACATTTGATACATAACAGCACTAACTTTCCTCTCACTGCCACTTTTCATATTTTTTATTTTTTTCCCCAGCAAGGGATGCGCTTCAGTGTGGATGTGTTTGGAGCAACCAGAGGCTACATACTGGAGGTGTACGGAGCCCATTTTGAACTCCCTGATCTGGGACCTATAGGTTTGTATTTCTATGATGTTTGTAAGTGTCAATATGTGCAGTATACAATCAGATCCATAAGTATTTGGACACTGAGACCATTTTTGTACTTTGCCTCTGTACTCCACCACAATAGATTTGAAATTAAGCGAGATGCAATTAAAGTGTAAAGTTTAACCTCATTATTTCATGGCAATTTAAGAAGATAAAAGGTCTGGAGTTGATTCTGAGTGTTGAATTAGCATTTTTGTAGCGGTTCCATTTAACCCTCAATATGTCGTCCAAAGAGGTGCTAATGCAAATGAAGGACGCCATTATTATTTTGAAGAAACAAGCCAAAACAAGAACTGGGTACATTCTTAACATGAAAGAATGCACTGGCGAGATCAGCTACACCAAAAAAAAAGCTGATGATCGCAGAAGTCTTTCCTTGTTGGAGAAAACCCCTGCACAACATCCAACGAAGCTCGCTCTGGCGGATGTAGGCATCATTGTCAAAGCCTACAACCAAGAGATGCCTTCATGACTGTAAATACAGAAAGTTTACCTTAAAATGCAAACCACTGGTATCACTTAGGAACGGAAAGGCCACATTACACTTAGAATGATGGGAAAAGACAAACATGGATAAGGAAAGGAATGGCTTATGATTCAAAGCAGAGCACATCATCTGTCAAACATGGTGGAGGCAGTGTTATGCCAATGGCATGTATGGCTGCCAATAGAACTGAGTTGCTGGTGCTTATCAATGATGTGACCGCTGCGAGAAGTAACAGGATAAATTCTGAGGTCTTTTACTTTCTGCTCAGATTCACTTAAATACTGCAAAACTAATAGGACAGTGCTTTATTGTACAAAGGCAACGCAAGAGCTTCGTAAGGCAAACAAGGAAATATTCTTCGACCCAAATTAGAATGCTTTTCATTTACAGACGACAAAATTAAGGGCAGAAAGACCCACTAACAAGCAGAAACTGAGGATGGCTGCAGTGAAGGCCTGGCAAAGTGTTTCAAAGGAGGAAACTCAGTATTTAGTTATGTTCATGTGTTCCACACATCAAGTTTTCCTTGACTGCAAAGGATTTGCATCCAAGAATTAAAAATAACCCTTACATTTATAAATATAATGGTGTGTCCAGTTTCTTTTGAGCCTGTAAGCATTGAGGGGCGATGTAAAAAAAATCCTATACAGTTAATGCAGGACTTCAGTTAAACCCCTTGAATTACAGCCAAACAGCTACACTTCAAACACACCTTGATTGCTTCATTCCAAACCCATTGTAGTGGTCAACCTAGGCAAAATTGCTTTATGCATTCTGCACACTAACCTCTTTACAAATGTTTCTCACAATATCCTACTGCTGTCTAAACTGTTCACACTTTTCTCTGTCAATCTGTGACTTTTATCCAGTCAGTTCGTCTGCTGCTCAGTCAGTCAGCCAGCCCATCACACTGAAATATCTTAAATCACAGACAGACATTCGTGGTCCCAGGAGGATAAAACCTACTGACTTGATTCCCTGACTTCCTCTCCAACATGACGAAGAGCTTGACATTTGTGGCTTAAAATGTGACATCTCCACAACTTTAAGGTGGATTACCATGAAATTTGGTGAACAACTCCTCAGGAACTTGACTCTTGAATAGAAGGAAGTTTCATGTAGTGTCATTGTAAAGTTGCCATTTATCAGCTGCGCTCATGTGTACATGTTTTGCAGGAGCCAACGGTCTGGCCAACCCCAGAGATTTCCTGTGTCCAGTCGCATGGTACGAGGATCGCGAAGTGTCCACCGGTTACACCGTCATCAACAAGTACCAAGGAAAGCTGTTTGCTTGCCAACAGGTGGTTATTGTGACATTTAAGTCTGTGCGTGTCACTGTACTCGCACATGTACACGCTGACAGGGACATACGCGTGCAGCACACTTGCCCTATTACCCCATTCAAGGTTTGCGTTTGCTTCAGTTAACACCATCGAACTGCGACGACTAACAGGAAACTGTCCAAGTGAAGCATATGATCCATTAGCTGCTCCTGCTGCCTGAATTTCCATCCCTGATGATTTAATATCGAAGCGTTAGCTGTTATCCATTCAGCAGGTTTCCGCCTCGACTCCCTTATGAGTCTTAATCACTCATAATTAGTTAAGGCATTCTGGAGCTGCAGACAGTGTACCTGTGAAGCTCTGCTTTGTAGGAAAAACCTTTTCCAAGTTAAGCATTAATTTCACCATATTTCGCTCAGGGAATGATCCTCCCCCTCCCGAAATGTCCTGTTGGGCGCATAATTGGATCGACACATAATGTCTGACAGGAGGTTTTTTACTGAGACAGGGAGGAGGTGGGAGGAGAGATTTGTCAGGGGAGGGGGTTGGGGGGGTTGTAACCGTGGAAACCATGTCAAACCACACTGTTATTATTCATCGTAAGAAGTACACAAGGGCAGGATAGTGTCTTTTTTGAAGCAAAGCAAACCTTTTTCCATCTTCCTCGCTGCCTTTACTTGAGCAGTTATGTGCTGGGGGTCAGAGGCGACACTCTTTTCCTGGTGTCCACCCTTCCCCGAGCCTGGAGAGGGAGGCTACAGGGGTAAGAAAATAAGATGGGGGGTGGGTTGGGGGGGGGGGGGACACAGGCCTCATCTCAGGGAAGATGCTGCTGCTCCTGTCTGGTCCTGCTGTTTTGTTCCCCCGCAGAGTGCTGAAATTGCTCAAATTAACTTATTATTTGCTTGACTGGGCCAATATGTTTGTGTTTTGTGTGCATGTGTGTGCAAGTGCTTGCTCTCCTCCATTTTTTCCCTCATTTTAATCGAATGTAGTGGAGTTATCACAGATGAATGTCCAAGAAATTACCTGCACTGGGTTTCCCAAAGGCCTTTTTGTGCGGCAACTGTTGCCAATTGAGTGTGTGTTAAGTTTTTATGTGAGTGTTTATTAGTTATGTGTGTCATTTTATTCATGTGCGTCAACGTATGTATATGTATTTGTTAGTTTTTAATGTTAGTGTGTATCAGCTGTTTGCGTGTGGAAATGTACAAGAGCATGTGTGGAAGGAGCACGGAGGTCAGTATGGAGGCAGCTTGAGTTGTAATGAACTATATTGATTTTAGAGCTGCTGTTGAATGTCTTTTTTGCAGTGACATTATCAGAACAGAGAAACTATATAAAATTGCTGTGGTTTTAACAATCAAGATAAAGAAATATCTCTGCACCCACTGTTGCTGCTGCTCCCTCCCCCCATAACTACGCCGCCGCGAGCGTCAAAATGCTCAAAGTTTGGGAAAGTTTGATTGTGAAGCCAATTACCCCATAATACCTGGAGCCTCGTATCACAAAGAACGGGGGGAATGAAAGAGAAGAAAGAATGAAAGAAGCACACCCTCTTTCACAATCAACCCTTTTCATTATGACCATTTTTTTTTCTCTTTATGTCAAGAAGTACTCTCTCTGGAAATTTAAGATTACAAAGACATTATTCATTGTTCCTTTTTCCCTGTGAAAAGCTCAATTTAAAGTCTTTTGTGTTTGTTGCTTGGGTAGACTCCTCTTATTTGTTTTGTTCTGTGCTCTGCACGTAGGATTTCTCTCCGTTCAATGTGGTTGCTTGGCACGGGAACTACACACCTTACAAATACAACCTGAAGAACTTTATGGTTATCAACTGTGTGGCCTTCGATCATGCGGTGAGAGTTTAAGGACGTAATCACTGCGTCGTTTTTAAGTCACATAGAGCATACTTCATTAGTTTCTGACACCCTTAAAGATAGCCGTGCTCTTAACTGTCACAGATTAATTTATTCGATCTTCCTGTAGGATCCATCCATCTTTACCGTGCTAACTGCCAAATCCACACGACCAGGTGTGGCCATCGCTGACTTTGTCATCTTCCCTCCAAGATGGGGTGTTGCTGACCACACCTTCCGTCCGCCATACTACCACCGTAAGACCACAACTGCACACAAGAAAGGGGTTTGTTCGTATTTTGCAGCGTAGGAGAGGCAGACAGAAACAATAAATCTTAGGCGCTACAGTGTTAAGACACTGGAATTTGAATGCTAATTTAAATGGAAATATCAAATTCTGTCTAGTGAGTGTAGTTTGAGTCTATTATGGACTGAAACAAATCATCCAGAAGGTAAAATGTCCATTTACCCAGCCAGTGTCAAGACAGTAGGTGACAACAATCCACCTGCTGTATGACTCATTTCAATAGAGGCCCTGCCACAGTCAGATACCTTTTGTTTGCTTTCATCGCAGATCTATAAGGCCATCTAGTGGAAGTCAGTGCGACAGTTTGCTCTTTCTACAGCAAGTTGTACACAGTGTAGTGTTGTATTACAGCGCCACCTGCTTGTCATTTTAGGTAACTGCATGAGTGAATTCATGGGTCTGATCAAAGGCCACTACGAGGCCAAAGAGGAAGGTTTCCAGCCAGGAGGAGCCAGCCTCCACAGCATCATGACCCCGCACGGCCCCGACGCCGAGTGCTTCGAGAAAAACAGCACTGCTGAGCTCAGACCTGAGAGGGTGGCTGAAGGAACCATGGTAAAAAATATACATAAACATATGAAGTCAAGGTTAATCAGAGAGAATTGGGGATTTTTTATTTTGCAGCACAATCACGTCAATGCCATCAGGGATTATATGTTTCATGTCCTCTCCTCCCTCCAGGCTTTTATGTTTGAGTCGTCCTTCAGCATGGCAGTCACTAAGTGGGGTCTACAAACGTGCCAGAAGCTTGACAAGAGCTACTACCAGTGCTGGGAACCTCTCCGCAGCCACTTTAACCCCAACTGGAAGCCAAGCAAACAGTAGAACTGTTAAATTCAAAGAAATTTGGACCAGATTACTGAAACAGATCTTATGTGAAAATAAAAATCCAAATTTCACTTCATTACAAATAACTACCAAGAATTTAGTGATTTCTGCACTTGGCTTTCTTTGTGTTGTTTAGATCTGTTGACAAAATTACGGATGGACTAAAATTATTATATTCTTACAAATAACTAAGATTGGAGTTGCACAATAAAACAACACCACCTTACATGTTTTGTTTTTTAAAAGTCATACTACAATCCATCCACTCCTGTCTCCAAGCTGAACCTCACTGCCTCAGTCTGCTGGTTAATATGCAGTTATAGTACCTGTGTGTGTGTGCAGCATCCCTACAGTCATATGTAGACATGCAAATTGTGCTGACATTTACTGTGCATTTTCCCACCATTCACACTTTTTCTCAGAAACTAAAGTCACATAACTGTGTTTGACAATATAATTTTATTCGGTTAATAATAATTACAGACATCATCTTTAGAACATGACGGTGGGTCTTCCGACATCAATGCTCAAGATGACAAACTGAAGTTGCGATTAAGGGTTCCAGCCTTAATCTGAGCCTCCTTCTTATCCTGTAAAAAAGACGACAAACAGGATGATGGGTTAGTACAGTTTCCATAGCAACAAAGTCATATCACCCTCTTCACCTTCCGGACATTTTCTCAACCGCATGTTTTATGATTTTCAAGCAGTTTTTTTCCTCCCAGCAGAGAGGGGGAGATGAACATGATAGCCCAGCAGTGTGACAATTGCACCAAATTCTTGCTGGAATTTCAATTGGTGAGGATTTAGAGGGTGAATCTCCATAACAATGGGGAGGAAAATGAAAGCAGGCAGCATTTCAAAAGAAGCATTCATTTCTAATGTGAATGGATCTGTGACAAAAAAAAAGGGAAAGCAGTTCAACGTGCACCTACAAGGGAATAACGAGTCCCAATCCTCAACTAAATAGCTTTTCAGATTTCTACGATGGCATTCGTGACCAAATCACATTTTAAGATTATCTAGGCAAAAATATTAATGTTAACTGTATTGTCAGTGTAATGCAGTAGCTGGAAAATAATCACAACTATAAGATGGTGTTCTTATGCTAATACTAAGTTATTGCATAATATCAAATACATTCATTGATGTTCTGACCACTAGATTGTTACTGAGTATTGCCCAAATAATAAGCAATTCAAAGAAGATGAGTAAGGATGGGGGAAAAAAAAACATCAAAAAAACATTCAGGCACCTGCAGCACAATAGCAGTCCCTAAGCTGCAACAATATGAGTGTATGTAGTCTTGTCTCCTCTTTTTCCTGTTTTGGTTCTGCTCTGTCACATGCTCTTTATACAGCCTTTATACAGTTTTCATTATTAGCATGTGCAACTATCTGTACTACAGATTTAAATTATACAAAAAGACAATGTGGTTACAAAACATGCACCATCAGAAGCAACAGATAAGACTTCTTCATTAAATGACTGATGACATATCAAGCAAAGAGAAGACTGCCATGTATCTTGTCTCATACCCTGTCGGACTTGAAGGTCCAGTAGAGGATAATGACAGGCGCAATTAGAAACAGCCCACCCAACAGAGATGTCTTGTATGTGGGTCTGAAGTGTGGGTAGATGTTGGCCCGTGCATACACCCATCTTGTTATGGCAGGATCTTCCTGTAAAGACAGTGTAATAACATTTCAGTTACCACCCTGTGTAAAGACTCCAATAACTATTTAAGACAAGAAGAGTATAAAAAAATATGTGAAAGAATGTGTTGGAATCTGTCACTGATTCATTTTTGTAAACATTGTCTCATAATAATGTCTGAATGTCTCAGAAATCTTTGGATTTGCCTTTAAACCCTTGGATTGGAAAACACAGGAAAAATAAGAATTCACAGAGAAAAGGGGAGAAACCTGAAGAAAAACAGCCAAGAAAGAGTTTTTTTTTTTTCTAAGACAAGTTGTGTTTACAATGTATATTATGACATGTATCTGAAGGAAAAGCACAAGAGTACGTAATATTATTTTACCTATGGCTGAATTACACTTTAATGATACAATGCCCAGGTCTATGTATTGTTTATGCTGGTCACTGTCAAGATGTACCAGGAGAACTGAACCCAACAGAGCCATCAGCAGCGCGATCAGAAACATTTAAGGTTCTTTCTATTATGACAAGTCAAAAGGTCTGATTTGAAAAAGGCCACAATACATACTGCAAGTAGAAGTAGTCGAATTATGATACCAAGAAACAGAATGACAGTATAAACAGCTAGCGATTTATCAGCCCGGCCTTGGGTAAATTTATTTGCAGGATAGAAAGATGTGTGTACCAAATATCCACACAAATATTTTAAATAACGTCCCACTTAGAGGTGCAAAAATGTAACTCGTAATGTAACTTGTCGATTTACCAATTTGCCTTAATTTAGTAATAAATGCAGCCGTTTACGACAGTAACACAAAAAATTAAATTCTATCTTATGCAGTCATGGCTGCCATGGAAATAAAGTATCCACTTAGATTACACTGTATAATGCAGCTTAGCTTAAAAGTTCTTACATGAAAGAGTATAAATATCATCCAAGAACATGCCTTTTTTTTTTTTTTTTTAGGAAATATCAAACTCCAGTATAAATGTTAGTCTGCAACGTTCTGAATCACTGTTAGCTAGCTAACGCTCCTCGTTAACATCAAAATATCGTTACAAATATCACAAATGTCACATAACCTCGAATGTTAACGTTAACTTTAATGTGTATTAATAAAGATGGACACCGTTTCTTCACGAAATTTCGTTTGTTCAACCTCTGTGACATACTGAGTCTAGCATTGCAGCTAAGAGCTAGTGACCTCTTCGAGGTTGACATTGCTAGCTAGCAGCTAGCCACTTACAATCTGCTCCGTGGGGGTGAACGGGTTGCTGATTTTCAACTGATACTGCCTCTTCAAATTCGCTCGTATTGCAGCCCTGGCTTCTTGAAGACGCCTCTTTTCCGGGGAAACATCATAATAGTCTGGAGACAATGTTTCTGGCCGACTGGCTAAAGGCGCCTCTCGGTAGTTCGCCATGATTGTTTGATGGCGGATGGAACAGGACAAACGTGAACTCGTGAAATCTCGCGTTGAGTGGCCGCACCGTTGCCACAGCAACATCAAACTTTCTGTCGCAGGAGTCAAGTGAAGCAATGAACACTGCTCACAAAAATAAAGAAAAAGAGGACGACGACGTCCCAGTTGATGCTGAAAGTGACTTTCAACATGAAGAGGTTTTTCAAGAAGACGAATGGAGCCTAACACAGGGGGAAGAATACGTGGAATCAGCCGTGAAAGCCATCCAGGACCGGGCTATTAAAAAGCAAAACAGCAGCAGCACACAAAAACCGCCTGCTGTTAGCGACTTTTTACGCGGCTTTCTCTTCCAAACAGGCATGACAGAAACACTTAACTGCTTTCAATCTGAGTGGACCGAGATGATACAGAAAGGGCTGGTGGATGCAGACGGAGTGGATGTGGTACCGGACGTGTACACTGAGAACCAGCGTCTGGAAAGGGAGCTAAAAAATGCCCGGCGGGAGAAGGAGGAGTGCAGGCAGGCAGTCTCCGTCGCAGCTGAGACGATGGTGAGGGCCCAGAAAGCCAGAGACCTCCATCGGCTGCAGCATAAGCGTGTGGTCCAGGAGAAAAACAGACTCATCGAGGAGATGAGAAAGGTCGAAGTGCAGTACGACGGCTCCGAACTTGCTTTGAAGCGAATGAGTGAAAAATACCAAGCAGTTTCAAGGCAGGTGGTGCTGGGGGCTTTAGCTCTAGGACAGGAGAGCCGGCAGTCAACGGAGCATGACTCCCCCTTCTGTGGGGGTGAGGAGGGATCCATGGACAAGACAGGAGAGCCAAGTGTCAGGGAGCGTCCAGTGACCCAGCCAAGACCTCCAGCATCTCCACGGCGCCCTGGGAGGCAGAACAGGGTGCAGTCAGTGAAAGCTAATGTCCCTTGATATGCATCTCCTCAATAAATCAGTGTCAGTAAATATCTCCAGTAACTCTCTTTGTGTGTGTTCTTCCTCCTTAGGTGCACACTCTTTCCAAAATAATTTGCATTTTTGGCTTAATTGTGCTGCAATATGCAGAAAGTTCATTTGCAAAAACAGATAACTCTATTTTCACAAACCTTCAGAAAACCCACTTTCCCATCGTCTACCTGAAACAATATCAATCAGTCTTAAGTTATCTCTATTATTGTCACGTCATACTGAGTCAAATCCACTCAACTTCAGTCTGATTGATATTATCTCAAGCAAACAACAACAACAACAAAAGTTTTCTGAAAATCTACAAAAATGGAGTTATCTGTTTTTGCAAATGAACTCTTCAAATATAATTTCTCATGTTTGAATTAAAGCGCAGATGACATGAATTGAGTGTGAAATTGCTGCATAATGATATAAAACATGATGCAGGTTTTTGTTTTATTTGATCTGTTACATCTCTTGTCGTATTGGCAAACAGATCAATCCATTTTATTACATGAAGTGATGTTTTATATAGTTTCCTGTGTTCGTGTTGCAGGTAATGTAATCAGGATGATTTAACAAAATGCTAAATATTATTACATCCATATGTTGTTTTTGTTGTTGTTATGTTTTTTTTAAACATTTTGGGGGAATCTGAGGAAGATGTAATTGCTGCATGTGGGAAAGGGGATTTTTGGGAAGACCTCGGTATTCTTTTTATTTCGCTTGCTTTAAAATGCACCATCTTAAATACTCAGCTCAGTTTGGCACAAATAAGGACATGTGGGCTGCGGCTGGCAGCATTAGACTGTCAGATGTAGAACAGATAGATTTATCTCTGGTCACCATGATCGCTAAAATTCAGTTAATCGCTTGCATGACTTTTTGTGTTCTTCTGATTTAGATCCCAGTCTAGATGAACATGTACCTATTTCTCAGTTTGTCATTGCTCTGTGTTTTTTAGGTTTAGACGTGTTGCATTGTAGAATATAACCACAAGAGGGCATTCTCTAGCAAGCTGTGGCTATGCTACCACAGAGTGCATATAACAGAACTCCACCACTCAGAACAAGAATTATTAACAGCAGGAAAGCAGGATTCTGCTGCATTCAGAGACAAACCAGCAAAATATCAGAGTCACTCTTGCTCATGAGCGTATTTATTTTTCCACTGACGACCACAGTAATAGGGTTTGGAGTGGAAAATAAAGCCATTAAATAGACTAGGCAGGAACTTTATGCAGCTAACATTGCAATAAATGATCTGCAGTGAAATCACACTAAATCCCTTATGCATTTACAATTCGTACATGGCTTTCATAGGCAATATGTTCTCCTGGAGGAGGTCAGAACAAGAATTCAAGGTAGTGGCACAAGGTCTAGCAATGCAGAGATGGTTTAGCTTGCAAGAGACAACCAGGCAACACAGACTATCCTGCTGTTGTTGTTTTTATTCCGCCAGGGTCATGGGATATAATTGAAGCTGTGGTCTTATATACCTTGTGGATTTTGCAGTACATTCAGTTGATATAACAATATCAGTTCTCACACTGTTCTCTCTAACCTTGAACTTCATACTTGAGCAGCAGAGTGGTACAGAGATGCTGAGAGAGCTCTTTGATCCAGAGAAGCCCCGGCGCAGCTACAGTACGTGTGACCAAATGATTTATTGTCCTCTCCGGACCTCTAAAGTGCCACCCGCTCTGCAGTTTTGAAACATCCATTTATGACTTTGAAATTCAGTGAGAGACCACACTCCGGTTCAGAGAGAGATTTAACCTCAAATGAAATATTAATATGTTTCTGCCCGGCCTGGCATCCATAGCCGTCATGGACTTGGAGATGAACTTTTGGAAGTTTTCAAGCTAAGTTTTTTCTCTTTCTTTCTTTTCTTATAGCCGGTGCTGCTACTGTCAGCTTCCACATTATTCCTCTTTGTCCTTTATTTTCCACACAGCACTTGGTGTTTTATTCTCTATCCGTGATGCTGACTGATGTTTATTTTTGATGCACTTATTGTGCACACTCTGGCAGATAACTGAGAGGTAATGATGTGATATAGATACAGAGGCAGTTCCAGACTGAGAGATAAAGGAATGAAAAGGCGTCAGTGATTTCTATCAGCAGTCTCTGCTACCTTGCAGGACTTAATCATTCCCAGTAATCAGAAGTTATTCTGTGCCGCTTTGGTCTTCTGAAATGACTTCTACACGCGAGAATGGCTTGGAAAGTGGAAGCAGGTTTCTTTTCCGACCACAAGCTAAAATTACTTTTCTCCTTATTTTTCACCAAAGGTCCCTGAAGTGGTTTGTAGACTTAGAGACAATGACCTAAGCAGTGTTATGCTGCTCTTTGGTACTTATTCATAACATTTCCTGGCCCAGCGATTCCATTACTTCTCTGCTGCCCTTGAGGAATGTAACTGAGGAATGTAATGTTCCTTTCCACCCTTGTTTTCATCTACAGGACATAATTGTGCCAGTTTAAAGTCTTTGTAATTTCCACAAATGGTCTCAAAGTTAATGAAGTGGTGGCTCGAGGCAAGAGTCAAACGTTGTGTTATTTCCTACCTCCCAAGTTCATATCATCTTTTTCTTTTTTTTTGGGCCCCCTCTTCACTGACACTTCACGTTGTCTTTCACAGGCTTTATATGAAGTTTTGGACTTTGGAGCTTCATCTTAAATGTCTCGGGCTGATTGGAATTCCTCCCCTGCCAGCCCAGCTCCCTGTGCTGCCCTCTCGGCTCCTCTCTCCACTGACAGCCCTGTCCATTTCGCAGACTGCAACCTCCTTTGTGTCATACTAAAGAGACAAACTGAAATTCGAGCATAAACACCAGACCTGCCTCACATCCCTTCTCCTCGCTGCCTCCCTGCCTTTTCGCATCTTTTAATCCAATGCCCTTTTTATGCAGCTGAATTACACCAGGCTTTAAATTATGATTGATTCAGTAAAATTGCTTTAGCCGAGTTATCAGACATCTTAAATGATGCTTTGGCTCCTTATTCTCCAAAATGTATTTTTAAGAAATGTCCCTCTCTCTCAATTCATCATCAATTCTCTCTGCCATCCTATTCTAATCTCTATCTATGAAATTGATTCACACTGTCTGCGAGTATTCCCTTCTTAATAAATCAGCTTTCCATGGATCTATATGGTGGGCAGCGGGTCAAACTCAGCAATATTTTCTGCTTTAATGTACTATGCAGGGCATAGATTGACTCGTGGCAGTGACTCAGCAGGCATCCATCATCTTCAAGGAGAGCTACACGGATGAATTGCCCAGAGACAGAGTTGACAGAATCCTGCATTTTTCTTTCAGCTCTGCTCATCTCGGCACCAACAGGCTCTTATTGCCTGTGAATTACTAATGGTGAGGGATGTGGGGACACAAGCTCGCATCCAGCATTTTGCACCTGGCATGAAAACACCCTGTAGAATCCATTTTGGCAATATTACGATTCAGGTGGTGAATCGAGTCACAAATGCACTGTGATCAAGCTTAAACCAACACTGTGTTTCTCCTGACATTTCAGGATGATTAGTAACTGTCCTGTCATTAGCCAGAGCTGTATTAGTAAACCAGCAATGTTGGGAACTCCCCCAAAAGGTCACTACTCATTCATTCCCTTTGCTCATGCTCTGTCTTGCTGGGAGTTAGCTTTGCTTAGCCAACATGTGGGAAACTGGTAGCAACAAAATGTGACTATCAGCATCTCTAAAGCTACTTTACTAATAATTGCTTTATTCTGTGCATAATAGAAATGTGAAAGCTATCTGCAGATATTAGGCTATTTATGTGCCTATTTCATAGTCAAGGTCACTGACTTCTTGGAGTCTAGTCATTAGCGTGTGGTTGCCAGGCAACCTATTCCTTCTTTAAGCAAAGTTGAGCGTATCCTGGTTCAATTTTCAGCAGCCTATTTATCATATGGACACGGTAATACATTTTTTATTCAACCCTTAGTAAAAAAGCACATTTCTCACAATGTTAAACTCTTTAGCCCTCATCCTAGTAACTGGGATGTCCAAAGAGGACACCACATGAGCTATAATGTGCATCATATCTCACAGGGGCTTTATTCTTCTTCATATCACATATCATATACCTCATATATCTGCTTCATATCATTGTTTTCCATTTCTGCTTTCAGTGTTTTCTGTCTAGTGCTTTTTATATATTCCAGCATACTGGGGTCTTGAAGGATGCCAGTCAAAAGTGTCCACTTCCATCTGTGCAGTTTTAATAGATGGAGCCATTTATTGAACACATGTTTCCCACTGGTTCTAATTTAAGATATCACACAGTATTGGATGGGGGTGTCTCTGTCAGTCATTTTAAAAGGAGGCAGATGCAGATTTCCCTTATGTGCTCTGTCAACAACACTAAACGCTGCTCCTCCTGAAATAACATGATATTCACAGTCAGAAATTCAATACACAGTTTCATGGCAATATGTTTGATTACTGTCAAGTTAATTGTTCATGTTCTACTATACAAGATGAGGCTAAAGAGAAGAAAGGATAAGTAAGGGTATGCAAGGAGAATGTTTTGAGAAGATTTGCTCTGTTTCTCAGAGCCTAAAGATGTGTTTGACTATAGAATATATGTAAGAAAAAAAAGTAGTTTTGGATGGTTTTGGATCAGTGTTGCTTTTTTTTAAAAGCACTAATTACAACCAGATCAGGATTGTTCAGATTTGGCATTGCTAAGATTTGGAGATCTGTAAATATAACATCAATAGTATTTACCTAAAACGACTAAATGTGAAATGATGATGGTCTAGCACAGAAACATTACAAATACATGTATTTTTGCAAGTTAGACAGTGTTCTGGAGGCTTTTTGAAACCTTTCATGTCAACATGTCTCATGAAATAGATGTGCAAAGAGTTCCTTGTGTCTTAAAAGACATATTTAAACAGTTCTTAAAATTACTGAATATAAACCATGTACCAGAATCAAAAATAGGTGAATAAGCCTTTATCTACTAAAGTCCCTACAATAGTAACAATGTTTTGTTTTTTAACAAATGACATTTGTTCCATAACTATTTATATTTTGAGAAAAATGCTTTTTTTGTCTTTTTGTAGTTTAAAGACAAATATAGATAGATAGATAGATAGATAGATAGATAGATAGATAGATAGATAGATAGATAGATAGATAGATAGATAGATAGATAGATAGATAGCATTCTTTTATCCCAGTGAGTAGTGGTTGTATGTTCAATATGTTATTAGATTGAGGGTTAAACAAACACGGCTTTCTTTTTTTTTCTTTTTCCAGCTGTCTCACAGACTTTTATATCCACTGGACACGAATAGCCACATCAGCATTTTATGTGTATCCTGCTGGTAATGCGTAGGTTAGCTCCAGGGTGCTCTGTACTACTGTAGCATCAACAATTCACATTACTCGAGGATATGAATGTTATTAGCAACTGTGACTGGAAACTTATATTGAAATGATATTTTAGGCACTGTCACACACTTTTGCTAGAAATTTGTTTTTAGTGACAAAATGAAGGATTGCAGGTGGCAGACTGCCCCTGGAGGTGCAGATGAAGGCTTTGTTTGTAATCAGGGCCTGACAGAGCTTGAAAAAGTCAATGAATTCTGCATTGGCCCATAAATAACCCTCCAGCTACCACACATGTTCAAAGGTCAGCGGGCTGATATATTGAGCTGACATCACAACACCGTTACTGAGGACGTACACATATCACGCATAGATCTCAGTTTCGCTCCCTCTCTCTGCCTTTTCTTCATTAGGGTCAGAGTGATGTGACAGAGCTGGGCCACTGTGACAGCAGTTAGAGGAAGTTTTGACAGCTAGAGTTAGGGAGGCTGCTTCAGGGAGGTGATGTCAGCCCAGAGAGGAGTGACACGAGGTGAGGGAAGACAGCCAACGCCCTGTATCTGATCTGATGGGAAGTGGCAGGAGATGAAGAGAAGGAGTCAAATTCAGCCTGAAAGCGTGGTCACTGTCTGAGGTCAGAGAATAAATGAGAACCACTCCAGGAATACTGAGTAAGGAATGTCTCGTCTTGACTGTCAGTCACACTGAAATTACACTTCAGAGAAAGTCTGTAGTTGATATGCGCTTTTGAAAAACTTTTACAACCTGATAAAATGAAGTTAAAGTGGTTTATTTTAACTTAGCATGAGTTGCCCTGATTTTTGTTAGTCATGGCAACACTGAGTGGATCAAAGTATTGACATTGCTCAGATGTGGGAACACAACATTTTCTACAATTTGCTCTGATAAACAAAAGCAAACTCAGATCAAATCACTTCATTTGAGGGTAAAATCTAAATTAAGTGTACATAAATATGAACGTCATGAACCACTGCTTTATTTTTGAATTACTTACTAAAACTTTCTTTTCAGAATAACTTGTAGGCAGCTGTGTCAGTCATTTCCATACTTTTCTCATGCAACATCATTTTTATCTTGCTAGCTACAGTCCTATGAATAGGAAGTTTGCAGTTTTTGTTTTTCAATACCTTTGAAGAACCAAAGCTTGATCTGTTTTTGAAACAGTGCATTTGAATAAAGGTAAAATATCCAGATAGCATACAGTAAAACTGACAATTTCACTTCACTGTAGTCATTTTTGTGTTTCAAATGAATACAGTAACAATTTAGTCACGTTTCAGTTCTATACCATTAGAATATATGGTTCCATAGTAGATGCCAATCATTAGAACCTCCTTGCAGACTGACAGGTGGAACTTGTCTAATTGAAATCTCTGGGGTTCTGGTGTTCTCTCTGCTATTTGAATGTCATCATACCAAGATGTGAAGCACTCTCTAAGGCCTTCAGAAAAAAAGACTGTGGATGTCTGGAAAGGAATTTAAAAAGATCTTCATATTGTTTGAAATACATCTTTCCACTCTTAGGAAAATCCTCTACAAGTGGTATCGATTTCAAACTGCCAGCTTGTTCAGGGCTGGCTGGCCCAGCAAATTCAACCCGAGAGCCGAGTGCTTTATTCAGAAGGAAGCTCCAAGACTCTTCAGGTTGCATCAGAGGATCTGCAGGTAACTGTTGCAACAGGTGATGTCAAAGTGACTACAATCAGAAAGAGTTTACTCAAATTTGACCTGCAAGGGAAATGTGCCAGGAAAGAAGGAACATTATGGCAAAACTAAATTTTGCCAATGAGCATAGAGGCAAAGACCAGACCTTTTGGAATGATGTGCCTCTAAGTTGTTTGGCTACAGTAACATTAGATCTATTTGGTACTGCCCAAAGACAGCTGTTGGGGAAAGGAATCTTGTGCCAAGCATGGTGGTGGAAATGTTATGCTTCAGGATTGTTTCACTGCCTCAGGCGCTGGGCAGCTTGCTGTCAGTGATTCATCTACGAATTCTGCATTTTATCAGGGAGTGCTTGTAGATAATGTCAGGCCATCTGTCAAAAGGTTGAAGAAGTGAACCAACAGATAATGATCCTAAGAATTTTAGAAATCCACAAAGGAATGGCTCAAAAAGAAGAAATGGAGGGTTATGGAATAGTCTAATCAAAGACCAGATTGAGACATTGTGAGGAGTTTGAAACAGATGGTACAGATAAGAAAACCTTCAAACATGTTACCGCTGAATGGATTTTGCATGGAAGTGTGGTCAAAAACTTCTGCAAGCTGATGTCAGAAACTGGTGGGCAGTTATTCAAAACACACACAAGTAGTTATTTCTGTTGAAGAGGGCAATACTAGCTTCTCAGAAACTTACTTTTTCATCGACACTTACTTTTTCTATTCATATTTTTGTTCAATAAATGTTTGAAAAAGCTCATTTTCCTTATGTAGACCACATTGACCCCGTTTATATTGTTTCACATTACCGTATAAAGGTGACACCCCTTCCTATTACCTCCTACTTGTTTCTCTAACATGTGGAAACATCCCTCAATGGGCTCATCAGAGTTCCCAGAGTTGCGCAATGATCTCAGCGAGTACATTTGTTATTACCAGTGTGTATGATAGGCAAAACTACAAAACTGAAAAACAAAGGGATAGTGTAGTCCTGTTCAAAGCTGAACCTATGTCTTCCTTATGGGATAAACTCGTACACACTGCTGTCACAGAACTTGTTTGTGACTGCGTTTTCCCACATTGCATGTTGTTTGGGATGAGACGCTCCTGTCAACAAGAAACTAATACTTACGCAGTGGTTTCCAGAGCTTGAGGATGTTGACTGGAAGCCACTAACTACATATGAACCTTGCTGAGCTTTTATGGGAAAATCTGACATATCGCTTTGCTTGTGTTTCCTACCACAATCCTATAGATTGAAGGCTGCCAAATTACGTTGTTACTCGCTACGATCATCAGCTTTGTTGTCAAGGGGGGGGGCGACCGAAGCCAAAACAGAGCGGAAACAATGCGGCGAACCATTAAAACACCGCAATGACTGAAACGCAGCCTCAAGGATCCCCTTTGTGTTGGCCACACACGGTGACACATGCTCAGATTGAAGACTGACCCTCGAAGGAACAGTTACATCACCAGATCAAATGGTTCTATAAAGCTGCATTCTATTTTTAAAGTGTCTGCGTGCTGCTATATTACATTTGGTGATGTCTCTCTCGGTTTGTGTGTCTGCACGTGCGCACACTTGAACACTTTAGCCTCATTGTATCAAGTCATCAGCCAGGAGTTTCCCAGGATGCATTAGCTCGAAGGTACAGTCAGTCAAGTGATACCCTGCTGTTAGCAGTCAGAGAAACGTGTGTGTGAGATAACAGGGCAGCGACCTGAGGCTGTGTCTCTCATGCTGCTCTGAAATAACAATATTAAGATATTGGTCTTTATTTGTGTCAGTGTTTCGGAGAAATCAGAGTGCCATCCTGTGGTGGTTGGTCACCAAGGCAACACTAATATCGCTCACAACCAGCTAATTCATGCTATCTGATGACTGGACAACCAACTCAGAGCTTCTGAAGCATATTTAGCACCAATTATGTGCTTCAGGGAAAATTCCAAGTGTATAAATAGCGTTTTGTTGTGTTTTGTTGTGTGTTTCTCTCTGTTTGTGTCCATAAAACCATGAAAATGAGACTGGGAGCACTGCACATCTACGTCATGAGCTGAGAGCTTTGATCAGTAAACGAGGGGAGGATGAGTCACTCCATTCACTTAGATTGCCTAGCACTTTTTCACTGGCTCATTTTCTTCATCAGATTGCCTCATAGCAGGGATTTTCTGCTGTTTTCACTCTGGGTGGCCATGAGTACGATTTTTTTTTTTTTAGCTCTAGTTTTTATCACTTAGACTTTAAGCCCGGCAGCATACATTCATCACAGTGTGGCACTGTTTTCCCTCAGAGCAGTGGCACAGGTGTTTGTTTAATCTGATATGCTGTAAATTATGTAGAGAACAAAATGCACTGCAGCCCACAGAGATCTGATTTTGTGCATATGTTTACGTCAGAGTCCTGCAGAAACACTCAAGCTAATCTTCTGGTCCAGACCATACTGCGTTTCCATTCCTGGCCAAATGAATTAAAAATGACACAAGATATTTAAATAGACAAAGTTTGACTCCTGAAACAGATGGTCTGGACTTCATTTAGGGTTTTTTCTCTCTCACACACACACACACAGGCTATTTGCCCTTGGCTGCTGTAATGTGAATGGATTAGTGAGTGTCTCATAGAAAAGCGGTTCGTGCTGGTTTATCCTACTGCCATCGTTGCCAAACGCGGATTATACCTGTAAAATTTGCCATCTATAATTGAGGACTTAATGGAATTTCAACCTCCATGATACTTAATTTTATGAATCTATCACAGTAAAAAAAATAAAAAAGCTACTCTGGGGAAAAAAGGGAACATTGTACAATTTGGTAAAGGAATTGAGAGTGGACAGACTTTACACAGACTTTTACACCATGTGTCTCTACTAAACTTTTATTGAAACCTGATACAACAACACAGGAAATATTTCTGCAAAAATATACCCCCAATCTTCATAAGGAATCTGTGATTAAATAGGTTACATCAAAATGGCAAACTAGAATATTAATATGGGATCTCTTGTGATGTAATAACATGCAGGAATATATTAGAAATTAAAATTGTACGTAAAAAGTATCCATAAGTGCAGACTGGGTGATAAATGTAAGCTAGCTTACAGTTAAAACAATAAAGGCAGACACATACAGCATCGGAATGACTCCATGAAATACTAAATAAACACAGATGTTGCAAATGTTGTTTTTTTTTTTCATACCAGTCTTAAATTATTCTACATGTTTTGGGTAAAACCTGGACACATTTCTACTGTGCACACCTCCTTGTTACGATTTGCCAGAATGAGAAGGAGCAGATCATTCTGCAGCACTTGTCTTTTTATATGCTCCTTTTGGGTCTGTCGGTCTGCCCATCAGTCTGAGGATCTCCCTGCAGAGCACAAGGACACATTATTTAAACATTCATCCAAGGTTATTTTCTACCTGCGGTTAATTTGTGTGCGGGGTAATAAACCCTACAGAATGACTCACCAGGACTGAGAAAGCCCCAGTACGCCCTGACTTCCCCCTCTTGGGTGGATCGAGCTTCACCTGTCTCCTTGCTCTGGTCACCTGAAACTGTGATGCCACTGTTAGCTCTTTACAACCGTGACATTTCCTCAAGGACAACAACTTATTTCTGCATTCTTAAAGAGGTTATGACAAACATTTAAAGCTAAAAGAGCCCCACTTTCATGGACTGATTACACAGACGAGTACACCAAACTGATCCAATAAAACCAAGTAAGGTGGCCTTATAACTCTGCTTGCACATCCGGCCACTTTGCCCCAGCTGTTCCTCTGCTCGGGGGTTGCCATGGAGACTCACCTGTAGGGGGGTGGATTTCTTGTCGTTGCTAAGGAGGGAGAAGGAGCCGACGCGTGGTTTACGCTTGTTCTTTTTCTTATTCGCAGCTTGAACCAAGTGCCGCCTGGACCTATCAGCCTACAAACACCACGGACACAGGGATTAGCACATGCATTGATACTTACACACACAGTTGTGCTCTTTTTCCATCAATATGAATTTCAAAAAAGCACACGCTTCCCAGATCAGTGTTTTGACCATTGAAGGAGTGTGATGATGCTCTCATATTGTACTTTTATTCATTTAGCAGATAAATAACATGGTTTCTTTGGATCATTTCTCTGTTAGAGCACATACAGTATGACTAAAACTTTACAGGAACTTTGCAGCAGCCTGCTATCACCGTAAATCTGTCCCCACCTCCCCCACATTTGGCTTTTGCTCAGTCTGACTCCTGCGTGACTAACAAGAGTGGTTTACCTGGATGAGAGTGTTAGGGAAGCCTTTGACAGAGACGGCCCCAGGCAGGCTGGAGTGAGTCAGGTGGGTGGGACCCCTCCGCTCCAACTGTCTCTTACGTCTGAAGAAAACCTACAAGGATGAGACAGTCACAACCACATCCACAACCACAGAGGGAAACAGCAACTCCTGCGTGTTTCTCTGCGTAATAAAGCGCAGTAAGCCTTGTGTGCCACGAGTGAACTTGGGTCTGTTTCTCTTCTTCTGTCCGGCCCTGCCCTTCCTCATCCTGTCCTGACCACATTCAGTTTCTTTTTCTTTTGGTGGCTGGAAGTCAAGCTTCAGCATTGAGGGGAGAAAACTGCAAAATTATTATTGTCAGCAGCCCCCATCGTTTCCTGCATTGATCAGCACAAAATAAAGCACTTCTATTGATTCTCTAATTTTCCTAATGAATGGTCTGTCACATTGAGAAACAACAGGTCTCAGTTTGCCAATTAGGACGTTATGGTAAATTTATAACTGTACCGCAGGGCTTTGACTCCATCAATGCTTTCATTTTTTCCCCCTCAAGTTACATAAGTGTGGTAATAAAAAGACTGTTTCCAGCATCTGATAATAACTTCCTACTCATTTTTCTTTTTCCACTCCGTTGAAAACAAAGACGACTACGTTGGCTACAAAATATTTGCCTCGCAATCATTCGCGAAGCCATTTAAAGTGCTTACAGTGATTGCCATTGACCTACATTCTGATGATTGCTTCAGCTTTCACCATTGTGGGATGGAATATTTTAGAAATGGCTGTGGCACAACAGCTGTACACTTTGGAGTTGAAGGTTAATTGCAATATGCATATGTTATTGTTGGTTTCTGTAACCGAAGATGCTGAGACGCACACGCTGGCAGCGCTCTTGTGGAGCAATGGGCAGGCAGTAACTTGTATTTATCTGCGTTTTCTACAACCAGACCTCTCTGTCACAATTACATCATGTCACCACTTGTATCAGTAATCTGGTTATCCAGTCATTCAGTTTGCTTTGAAGCTGTGTTTCGTGCTGCACAAACGACAGAAAGTGAAGCCTCTCCTCGGTTTTTCTTTTACTTTCTTCTCTTTTTAACACCGCTATGCCTTTTCCCTTATCTATGAACTTCCCATGACCAAGTTTTGAGCTAAAGCTGCTCTGAGTTGGTGTCCTTTAAGAGGAACCAAATGATTTATACTGAAGTATAACCTTGTGAAGGAAAAGTGTCAGTTGTGGCACATACCAGTCCTTCAGTTAAGGGTAACGCCTTCTGCTGCCTCTGATCATCATTCTGGGGAGAAGAAAAGTTAGAGTCAACATTGGTGTTGCATTTACCCTTTTTCAAAAAAGAGATTTCTGTTAAAAAAACAAATATTCATACACTACAGCACAATACAATACGTTGTTCTTGTGCTGTTCATGCTTCCACAACTGTCAGTGTGTCTGTAAAAAGCTGCATGATTAAGTTTGAATGTTTCATTTAGTTTCACAGTGTTTAAATAGTCCCATGACACAGACATAGCAGGTCATTTAATCCTGTCTGACTATAATTTATGTTATTACTTGTCAAAAGAAATAATTCCTAAGTCTCCAAACAAGGAAGTATTTCTGAGAGGAAGCTACAGCTGCCATCGACTTGGTCTTGACAACCTCCTAAAATCAACTGTATGTTTTTTAAGTGCATATGTTTAGGGCATTAATCAAACCCTGCTACAGTCCATTTGGTTTTCTGCTGTTACGCACATTATGTGTTGACGAGAACCATAAATTACCCATTTAATGTATTCCACTCTATTATAAACCCAAGTGACTCTGGTGGGAACAGGCAAACACAAGTAAACTAAACCAAATGCAGCAAATATAGCCCTTGAGAAGACGCTGCCGCTGGTATTAGTTAGTTCCCACCACATTTGAAGCTTATAATTGCGCATGCTGTAATTACATTACAAATAATTGCTGCAGAAAAGCACATATGTGGCACAAACTCCCTCGGATGGAACAGAATTCCCAACTCAGACTCTTTCATGTGTGGGTGAAAATCCTCCTCTCTCCTCCTGCAGCTGTCGAATCCGTTGTCCAGATGAGGATGATTACTTTGGACAGAACATGAGGACTGTCCACAGAAAAATGCTCACCACAAGTTTAAAGTATAACAGCCGGTAGCCACATGAAAAGCCAAAAAGGGGAGCTGAAGGATTTTGTTCCAGAGAGGGGTATATTTTTGGTGCAGTGGCATTATGGCTGTAAAAACCATTACAATGAGACTTTGTTTCTGTTAGAAAAAAAAAATTATATGTCTCCGCAGGTCAGGGTTAGACTGTACTCCTTCCATCCTGAAACACACTTGGCCACTATTCCAGTCACAGCAGCCTTTTTCGAAAGGAATCAGACTGGACTTACTTACATTCCAGCAGAGTTACTGGTTTCCTTTGGCCGAGCTTCTGCATAAACACTGACTACACTGCGCCTGAGCGAAGACTAAATAAATCAGTCGGCTACTGGTAAATTAAATCCAACTTAAAAGTGCAAACTTTTAAAGGGGTTTTGATTTCTCCAATGAAATGATCCAGTCATTCCCAAAGGATCCCCTCTAATAAATCTATACTAGTCCCATGGAGGAAATATAGGTTAAAGCAGCACAACAGTTAGCAATATTTCAAAAGTTTTGAACCAGCGATGTGGATTGTAGCTATGGAAAATAAAGGACAAAAAAAAAATCATCTTATTTTGTGTGCTGACTAATTTTTTACTTGTCAAACAAAGCGCTACCTTTGAATTAAAACCCAGCCACCTTAGCATGACATTAGAGATGTATCACCATTTTTCGCTGCCAACTAGCCGTACATGAGCCTGATAATTTTGGTTCTTTTCTATTTCGTTTGAGACAAGGGTTAGTTATTATGCAGTTTGCAGCAAGCAAACAATATTTAAATCGACTCAAACAGGCTGCACTTACCCCAGTATTGTCACAGCAGCACAGATGATGACTGATACATAATGAACACCCTTGTCCTCCCCTAACTATCACATCCATTAGAAGTGCGTCTCTTACCTGTTCGTCTGCGGTCTGTCTGCTGACACACAGCTCTCCATGGCTCGCTCCTGAGCAGTCGAAGGCGTGTGACAGCAGGCTCGCCTGCAGGCACAGCACACACAGCCAGATAGTAAACCCCATGATCCAGGCAGGAACTAGACTGTTCCCAGCCCCTGTCAGCTCCCTGCTTTATACTCTCGGCTCTGCTAATGGGGAACAGATGCAGGGGAACGGGAGGCCATGCCAGCTTCACGCAGACAAACAGCCCACCACAAGCCTGTGCTCTGCGCCAGCCAGTGGCCTGTGGTCCTGCAGAAACATGTCAGACATCTTGAGGGGCCTCCCCTTGAAACCCTGCCTCCCCCTACCCATCTACCCCCAACCCAAAGTGAAGTATGAAGGCCATTTTCCACTTATGCCTGCACTCCAACTGCTGCCAAAGTGTGTGTGTTGAAAGAGAGAGAGCAGCGAGACAGGAAACTTGTGTTGTCAAACCTCCGTACATAACAAATGAAAAATCTGTGGTGTGGTTCTTGTAATGTCTTGAAGAAATGCTGCATTATGCTGCGAATTTGTCTCCTGACTCAGTGTAGATGAAGCTCTTTCCTTTGCTCTCAAAATGTGTATGTACAGTGACTGTTTATACAGTTCTTCACAGATCCAAACACTTCAGTAAGCCTTTTTTAGAAATTACAGTAATTACTCCTGAGCAGACTTCTCAGTGAAATATACAGCAGCCATCAACAATGTCAATTTGTCTTTCAGCCTGCAGACTACTGTTGACTGAAAAACGGCAAAAGAGATTAAATCACAACTGTCAGGAAGCATAACAAGTCTACTATGATTTGGGGAAGCAACTTGGGATCATTTGGGAATAAATGGCTGAAAACTGAGAAAGAGACTGAATGTTTTCAATCTAGTTACTGTATAAATTCAACAGTATGTTTTGCATTAGCTGGCAAGCATGCTTTGTGGGTTACTATATCTCTGTTGGAGTTTATGTGGCCTTTAAAAATTTGCACGCCATAAAGAATGCATCTCCTGGTGGGGAAAGTTGTACATGAATAGGCACCCTGTCTCAAGGTGCATTACAGGATGGAAAGAATAAGTGGGAGCGAGAAACAGAATGAATCCAGTTTTATGTCTTCCAGCCTCAGGCTCTCGGTCACAGAGGAACTGTCTCCTGCTAGGACATGTACCGCTGTGAAAATTGTGGAAATAAAAAAAATTAAAAAGTCTAATTTCCGGTCCAAGTCAAGCCCATATACTACTTTCTTTTCCTGCAGCATATCAGTGGTAGATGAGGCTTCTCATCCACCAAACCTGAAAGAGATTACGAAAACATTTCCCAGTGAGTCACAGTTTAAGTGGCGAGAATGAAATATCCCCAGCTCTGAATCGCCCTCCCACCCTCAGTTCCCTTATTTTCGGAGATACGCTGTGTTAGAACTGTTGTTGCAAACATCTCCCTGGAGGTGCAGCGAGACCACTGGCTAGACAGCTGCAGGCTAATGATGTGAATCGATTGAGGAGATGTTTATTCAGGAGACAAGCGAAGTGAAGACTGAAAAATGACCTAAAAGCAACTAATGTTGCTTTACTTGGCAGATAATCCACTCAAGTGTACGAGCGGACAAACAAGTCAGCCATTTTATTGGAGCCGTTCATTTTCGGTGTCATTCCCGTTGGAAATCACAACCATCAGATGACTTCTCGTAAGACATGTCAAAATCACGTTGCCAAGGTTACAAGTTAACATTAACCTCACACAAACCACAATGTGGTCGTGTAAAAAGACAGTAATCACAGCGAGGGAGAGTTATTTCATACCCCAAATCCCTGTTATCCACTCCACACTTTCGAGTTTAAAGTATCCTTTTTAAAGCATCTCAGGGAGTTAACTATATAAAATTGCTATGCAGAACCACTCTCAGCATTCGCCCTCTCCTATCTCCCCATGGGAAGTGTCATTCATCAGCAGCTCTGCTTTGAGCTGCTGTCAATGTGTCTGAGGATGATGCTGTACGGCTAGAAGCCTCTGACCTTGTGAGAAAAAAAAAAAAACAACACCTATTTTCCACTCAACTTGGTGTCCCAGTGTCTGTGACCAGAGATGAAGAGACAGGTAATTTGTGACACATAAATACTTGTAGAAATGGGTTTGTTTGTAAGTGAGGCTAAAGCACCAGAGCTGTCTGGCTGCAGGATGGCAGATGAAAGAAAACAGGAAATGTGACTTGAAGAAACAACATCTGGATTAAGAGACATGACTCAGAAAGTAATGGGTGTTTTTGATTATGCAACAGAAACCTAGACTCTTACAGCCTTATTTGTTAGAAGACAACCAAAAACCCTAAATATAATAGAAGTAGTAGAATAGTTTGTTCTATCCAAAGCACTAAAACAAAATTGATTTCAATGATGTCAACAGCAACATGTCTTTCTAGAAGATGGGACCACAGACCTGGCTGTGAATCATTTTCATGGGTACTATTTCTTCTGCAGAAATGTGAAAACTATTGACATAGCTGAGGAAGGGCTAAGCTAAAAGATATGTTTAAGGAACAGTTCAAGGAATATATACTTATTTGCTTTGTTCCCAAGGGTTAGACCAGAAGATTTGCACAGATTTTGGTGAGCTTAGCATAAACTGTGTGACTGTGTTGGTTTCCAGCGGTTAGAGGTGCTATTAGGTGGATTTGGTACCTTTGGGGATAGTCAGGCTGCCTGTTTCTTCCTGCTTTCAGTCTTTGTGCTAACCTAAGCTACACCCTGGACGAGAGAATTGTTGGATCAACTTAAATGAACTACTTCAATCAGCAAAACTAACTACATGAGGTTTATCCAAATTATGTTGACAAGTATTATTGATGCTGCTGCTTTAGGTTAGATGTACTTAAATTATTTGATTCCTCTGAAATGAACAGTTTGCATTGATGCAACTTCACTTTAAGGAATGTCAAATTTCCAATTTTTCCAACCTAAGTGTTTGCGTTACCCAAACATAAAGTGTAAAACATGATTTTGTCATTAGATTTAACATTTTTTGCTCTTCTTTTACCCAGTGCAGAAGAAAGATTTGAAGAAACGTGAATGTGAGACACACAACTCTAAAGGGGCAGTTAACCAAATTGTTGTACGTTCACCGAAATTAGAGTACAAGTTTAAAGGGAGAAAGTGACATCTCAAGTTGATAGAATACACAGAAGTAAACTGCCTTCACCAAAGCAGAAAGATAAATGAGATTCATTTAAAACAGTACTTTCCTTCAACCACAGCGCAAATACACTTTTAACAGTGTAGCTGGTTGCTGGGTGTAGCTGCAAATATACAGTACAGCCATGAAAGCAATCTCAGTCTTCTAATATCTTTGCAAGGAAGTAAATGTTCAAATGCATTTCCCAAAACGTTAAAGAATTACTTGAACAAAACAATTTCAGGAATAAGGATTTATGTTTGGTCACATCTCAGTTCTTTTGTTAAGTGAGTTTATTGAAAATGATAAACTGCAGCTAATATATGTAGCACTGCATACTATTTGCATGTTCACACTAAAACAGAAAGCAGCCAATAGCGAGGGATTTGCGTCACCCATGGAGCATATAAGACGTTTTCAGATGAAATGAGCCATTGACACAACAGCCAATTAGCCCTCTTGTGCATCAAGGTGAAATTTGTTCCTTTCAGGCCTCCATTTAGCTTCCACTTAGTCATGCACCAAATAACACTTGCCAAGCATGTCTCTGTGCTACTGCATGCAGATTTTGTGTGCGTGTATTGCTGATGAAGAGGACTCTCGTGTAATGAATGTACAGTGAGTGTTGGGCCATGTGGTTGTAACCTTTGCTGAAGAAACGAGAGACTGGAAGCTCATTTCTCCCCCTCCCCCCTCATCCCTGTACAGCTGGACAGCCTTATTGGTCTGATTGCAAATCAATACCCCTCTACAGCACATTGTCCTCTCCTCTTACTCTGCAGATGCTTTGGTAACGGCGATGTGAGAGGTGCGAGGGAGAGAAAAAGCAGCGAGGCTTTCAATCCTGTCATGTGGAAACAGCAGAGGAAGCCAAGGACGAGGCTGAGGAAAAACAACACCGCTGTGCTGCAATTTGTGTGTTTGTCATTGAACGTAGACGGTCTGGCCTTTTAGATTTCAATTTCCTTTTATGTGAACTCGCTGTTTGATGATTAGCACGGTCACATTTGATTCAAAGCTAATCTTAAATATATCATCAGATACCAACAGTATCTGCTTCTAATCTCCCATCTATACCCCGTCACCCCCTAACATGGTATTTCACGAAATAAAAAGGCACGCAGTAGTCCCGGCCCCAATTTTCCCATACAGAACAGTTGAAAAACGGCTTTATTCCAAATGCAGTCCTTTTGATCCGTCTACAGATTACCATAACTTACAAATTTAGACATCAAAGCTTCCAGGAACAGAAAACATTCAGTCTGTAGATAATCAATTAAATGATAAGTCACTGTGGCTGGAGGCTGTGGAGACTTGACATTTCAAATGAATCAACACACGCACACAAATATCTTGTACAGCTTTAAAATAGTAGGAAGCTCTTCTATATTACTCCACAAACGCAGGAAAATAGGCCAGGTGCAGTTTGAAACATTAGTCTGTAAAAACAAAATGACACGCCGGTTTGGCTCGAAAGGCTCTGTTTATATTATGATTCGTTAAAAATGGATTTTTGAAGGCTTTGATAGGAGCAACGATTCTGACAGTTGAAAGTGTGTGCTGACATTCATTTCGAGGATGAAAAGGTTGTTTTTTTTCCCCATTTTGCGAGTTTTTCTGGCACACGTAGTACAGCCTAAAGGAGAAATCCGCTCTAAAACACAACACTGTTTAGCAGTAACCACAGCTGCCACGTCCTTTTTTGTTGCCAAATTTCTTTAGCCTGAATAGTTACAAGAGACAGGGTTTAAAAGGAGCTGCTTCAAAATCTGTGTGAAGCAAGGACAAGTTGTTTTTTTTAAATCCACGGCACTTGTATTTTTTTTCTTTATGACACCCCCTCATGCCAACCCTTACCCACATACACACATACACGTCACTGAACTTACAAAACAAGTGACACTGATTTTACAAAACTTAATATTAAGTGAATTATAGGCCTATTCTTAAGCATTCAGAGCAACATGTCGGAACCCTAAAGTGCTATTTTTGAAGCAATGTGAAGATTTTTAAGCAGGCCGTTTTAATTAAATGTGTTTTTTTGGTCAGACCAAGGTCTTTTTCTCAAGATATGTCTTGAGCTTATTGATGCTATTGGAACATTTGGTTGTATTTCCTTGGAGATCAGGTATCCTGATTCAAGAAAGCTAGTGTCACACTACTATATATTAGCAATAACTAATACTTTACTGAATTTATTTTGGGAACATGTGTACTTTTGTACAACAGCTGTACCCAAATCCATCCGGTGCATCAAGAGTCACCAAACAAAGACCACAAATATAAAGATTAATTCCTTGTATAAATCACTGTGCTCACTCTCAACAAATTCCTAACTTCCATGGTATAAAGAATATATGTGACCCATCTGCATGAAATCAGTTGCATTGCGCTTTGGGCTGTATCCAAGACACAGCCCGAATTACATTAACACATGATGAAATATTGATTTGGGGTTTATTACTTAGATCGGTCCATTTAGTTGTTTTCTACATGTAGGTAGCATATAATATTATTGATATCGCTGTCAAATACCGTCAGCGTGCATGAGCGGTAACACCAGAAAGAAGCCGCGGAAATCACTAGTGTGCAGGAGCCGCGAGCAATGTGTCACTGCCAGCCAATCCCGTCCCGTGATTTGCGTCATGTGGTAGCAACATGCTGCTTTTGTTTACACATAATCGCCCAAGGCATTCTAACTTGTCCGTAGGTGTGAATGTGAGTGTGCTTGGTTGTCTGTCTCTAAGTGTAGCCCTGTGATAGACTGGTGACCTGTCCAGGGTGTCCCCTGCCTTTGCCCTAAGTCAGCTGGGATAGACTCCAGCCCCCCGCGACCCTAGTGAGGATTAAGCGGTGTATAGATAATGGATGGATGGCTCAAGGTGCAATTCAACTGATTTCATGCAGATGGGTCACATATGCACATAGTTCTGGAATCATGAACCATTAATGAAATCATATAAAACATCAATTTCAAAATAAGTTTTCAAAATAAAGCTCTCCATGAAAATCCATAAACATCCATAGATCGGCTTTTGCTATTCAGTCTGAATTTAGTTGAGTTGATCAGCTCAGGTTCAGACACCTCACACAGAAACATCTCCGTGAATTCCTTTGAGCTCTGTTTACATTGTCAAATGTTCCATTGCTTGTCCTGACAATCGCTTTTTCTAACTGTGCCAGAAAGACAGGCTCTTATTTCACCTATCTTTGCTATAGGGATTTTATTATTTATTAACCATCGCCTCCCTCAAAGCATTCAGCTCATGAGTAAACAAAAATAAATAAAATTTGTTGCAAAGTAACTCTGCATTGTGTGAGAGAAGCAGAGAAGGGCAGATCATAAAGCTCAGTCTGTACCTTTGAGAATAACATGGAAATACTGTTGCAATCTACCTTTATTAAAGCAATGATATAAGTAGGAAAGTGCTAATTAAACTCAAATTGTCTTATCATCACAGCACACGGACCACGGCTCATTTAGCAGGAATACTAAACACAGCATCACGAGAGCGTGTCAGACGTAGTACGGGTCATGCCCTCTCACTATCTCTCATTTATATCCCATCCTCTCCCTGCTCTGGTTGTCATGGCAGCAAGAAGTTGGATTCAAACAATGCCACTGAGGGCTGAAGCCTTTGACGAGAGGAGAGAGCCGACCGTATCTGTATGTGGTTGAAGCAAGGTGTCTCACGCTGCTTCACTTCGCTCTCCAGCTGCTGACTGACATGCATTATTGCTAACAGTGTGCCACAATCAGAATACAGCTGATGTCACTGTGTATTTCTATTCGGTGGACTCATAAATAAACCTGAATATAGTGTTCAGCGGTAAATAGGGATTGAAATTCTCCTTTTTCCTTTGTGAATATATGGTATGAAATGAATGGAAAATTATATTATTTCATCAGCGAGATTACAAACAAGTATTTTTTTCTAACAACTGATTACATGTCTCTGTATTGACACCTGCATACTTTGTCCACATGCTAAAAACACGTACTGTTGTGGGTAATCAGCAGCAAACAAATTGGCTCCCCAGAGTGGGCGAGCAGTGATGTTAGCAGACCTTCAGTGTAGTAAAAAAAATCAATAAAAGTGTTTCTTGGTATTCATGTGCATACGTGTTATCATGTTAGTTTGCTACATATACTGTACTCAATGCCCTTTTTACCCTTAATTGCATATTATTATGCAGTTTTCACACAAGAGGCACCTTAAGCAGACCCGATACATCACAATAAAATCCATTTTGTAACATAAGTTTAAAGAAAAAAACAGAACAGGCAGTAAACACAGTAACATATCAGGAAATCTATATGACAAATCTGTTCGAAAAACCGTTGCCTATACATGTCCAGTAGGCAGGGAGTGAGATTATTGAGTTAGAGCTGATCATTTTCACTTTCCTTTTTAAAATATGCGTTAATGTAGTTGCTAAATACTCTGCTACGTTGAACAGTGCAAACTTTGTAGCATATAGTGGTTTTATCAAAGATTTTTTAAATTAAAATAACTATGTTGTGGCTTGAGAATGAAGAGACTAATAATGTTGTAGGCTGCAGAACCACCACAGTAGCTGAAAGATGCTCATGTAAATAGCTATGGGGAAACTACAGAGGTGTTTCCCTGTGGGTTTGCTTCACAAATGACTCTTTTAACATTACACAGAGGTACAGCATTTTATGTATTCACCGTAAACTGATGCTGCTACGCTCTGAGCTATCTAATGGATTTGTGAAAAGTCATGGTTATGTGATAAAATTAGTCGAAGCTGTTTCAGTCATTCATTTACATTTTATCATCATGCCAGGTGCACTCGTGGGTTGCTGAATTATTAATAATAATAATCTGGGCTGAGGCTGATTTGTCTGTGTTACTGTAACAAGTCCTTATCATTTATCGTCTCATTACAGCACAATGGTCTCCTGGGAAACCTTCAGTCCTGATATTTAGGTACATGTTACTTTGGTATGTATCGCCCACCTAAACATTGCACCCACATCAATGGCAGGGCAACACCCTCTCACAGCAGATCAGTGTACCCTGGCTTACCTCAAAAACTACTCAGTAATGACTCAAGGAGCACGACCAAGAGCTCCAGGCATTTTCCCAGCCTCCAAACTCTCCACATCTCCATCTGATTAAAGCACTAGAACAAACCCAATCCACAGAGACAACCCAAAGCAACTGCCAACGTGTCTATCCATGACACTACAGGACAGCCCCAGAGGTCCTGTGTCCATGCCCCAATGGGCCAGGCCTATTAGGGTGGTACAAGAGAGACCTACACAATATTAGGCAAGCGGTTTTATTGTTGTGGCTGATTGGTTTATGTTAACAAGTGTCGCTTACCAATTATAGGAATATGCACAGCTGGGTGGTGAGCAGCAAAAACACCTCCTTTGTAAACAGCTGTGGCTAAACTTGGCTGGAGGAAACTGTTGGCAAGCAAACTGGGAAGTGGAGTGGCTGGCAAATTTACTCTCACTCATGCACATTTGTGAAATAAACACACAAAAGGAGGGAGGGTTAGCGGGCCTCTGTGTGCTGTGTGACTAATATAGTCTGGAAGGAGACTGACCAGACTGTCAATATGTTGTGGTTTCTAAACACTTGAAAGGAAAATAATTAGTCTGGGGCTACTGAAGGCTAAAGGGGGCATCTTTAGTGCTAATCCAAAACTTTCTGCAGTGTACATGAAAACATCTTCAAAGGACTTGTGTTCCCATCGGATGCAACTGACCTCCCGATGTCCAGACACTTCACTCTTCATGACCTGTCATGTTAACGCTCTGGATGTCTGTGAGTCAGTCTTAATGAACATCTTCTCTGAAGGTGTTTTACAGGACTGGCTCCATCCAGTCCTGACACCTATAGTGGAGTTGTGTACAGAGTAACCAGGAGGGAAGGCAGTTGTTTTCCATAATGAGTGCGATTTTCCTCAGCTCCTGCTCATAACTCATTACTCAGCCCAGAGGACAATTAGTGCTTGCTTATTAGCTGTAACAGGGGAAATGGCTTCATGGCTCCTTTTCCGTCATTGAAGCCCATCCACCCTGGAGAATTCTGGAAATGCATTTATCACACACAAAAAATGCTAAATCCATTTCTCCATTCACCAAAGGTGAAAACAATAAATTTGAAACAAGCTTCCGTTTTGTCTCCTGGCCATAAAATTAAACACAGCTTCTTCCCTTTACTTCACACGGAGAACAACAGCACAATGCACAGAGTGACTCATTCTGTTTGTTTGGTGTTTGTGATGCTTTGTTTCCAACAGTGGAATGGCCACTTATGGGCAATTAGTCATGCTGAGTAGGCAGAGGCTTTACCTCCATCTCGTCACTGACTAACTCTAGACAATGTATGTGTAAATGGAATAAGGTGAGTGAACAAGGCAACAGTATCGACTGGAGAGAAATATGTTGTTCATTTTAGCATAAGGAGACAGAAGAGGGTTTAACACACACATTATTGTGGGATTAAAAGCAGGAGCTTAAATCCAAAATCAATACTCTAACCCAGAGGTCTTTCGTATCTCAGGCCTTTAATACTTTGATACATGAAGTAATTACAACCAATAAAACATTTTACTAATTGTGTTCCGATGACTGAGAAGGATCTGGCTCGCTGCTGTGTGTGCAGGGTAATCATACGTGATTTTAGTCAGGAGATAATTTCCCTGCTGTTGAAAATCATGCTCTTTGTGTGTTAACACATTTACGCAAACATATTTTCAAATTACAGAAGATGTACTTATGCACAATTAAACGCTCGCACACATTACAGGCTTTTTCAAAGGTCAGACCCTTGAGCAATCAGTTAGATTAAAGGGGAATTCTGCCACTTTGCTTTGTCGTCACCCTGTAGAGCAGAGGTAAGAGGAAAGGGGCAGAAGAGGGCTTCTTTTTGCAACTAAATGAACCTTAAAATGTGTTTTTGTTGGTGACACAGATTTGGGAAAGAGGCAATCAAGGGTCAAGACATGGTTTCAACGGAGGAAGTGGTCCAGCTTGGAAAACCCTCTTTGGGAGAATCACTGCAAAGAGTAAAGTCAACAGGAGGAGGATATTACCTCTGTTACTCGGAGGACGCAGAGGCAGGCTCATACATGCAGGTCAATATATGGATCACTGAAGACCGACCTAACGTTGAGTGTCGCAGGTGCAAAAGCCGTTCCTCTTAGGTAAGTATATGTGAAGCACCTGCTGCCCTCCTGAACACAGAGATGTCACAGTGTTCCTATTACATCAGTATGATCTTGGATATTCAGAGTCACACTGATTTGATAACAGTGAAGTAGGATAGAAAGAAAAGCAGTTTTTGCTTTTAAAATTGTGGCTATACTTGTGTTGACTGGTTTTGTATTAAAATACACCTTTGCCATGTATTTAATTAGAAAGAGGAAAGTTTTAAGTAAATAAGCTTGTACAGAAAAAACAACACAATGCTATTCTGACTAACATACATTTAAAAAGCGCAGTAAATCCTCATGAGCAGGAATATTGGCAGGATCGGCTCATATTTAGCCAATTAAATTCAGTCAGTGTCACATTAAGACATTGCTCAAACTAAAAACATTTAGAAAGGCAACCATTTAAAGTCATCTGCTTTTTTCTTCTTCGCTTATTTTGGTGTCACAATGACAGAAGTTAGCAAATTTAAGGATTTCCATAGTGCTCCTAAATCAACTCATTTTGGAGTGTTGTTTTTATAGCTCATGCCACAACTCCCCTAAACTAAACTTTGTACTTTTTTGTTCTTTATTGTTACCTTTTTTGGTGTTTTTATTGATCCCATGTAGCCAAATAAAGGGTTATTATATGCTGCTATATAATATAATTATAGTGATAACTACACAACAACCAAATGGCAGGTTACATTTTGGAGGCCCCCTGGTGGCTGAGGTTTGTTCCTGCCTTGTCATTACTTGTCCAGTGGGGAGACATTTGACTGATGAGTGTTTTCCGCCAGCGTGAAGTTACAATAATAGTACAAATTGTTCTATTTCCAAATGAATGTTGTTATAGGTTTCCCAAAACAATTCATGGATCACCTCGTGCTGGCTGCTAAAATGAGGTTGTGATTCATTGACCATTTATATGGTTTTGCAGGCTGACATTTGGCTGAAGGATGAGATCATATGGTGTGCAGTGAAGCCCTCAGAGGAAAGGAACCTCAAATGCCAACACTGAGACCTGGAACCATAGTGTAATCTACTTCCAAGCACACAAAGACACTGAATGTCACAGCAGACAAACGCCCACATGCATGCACATGTGTGCACACATGAAACACTGAAACTCCAGCATGTGACATGGATGGAGGGCCCAGAATCCTTTGCACTTCTAAGTTACTTCACTCCAGCAATCACAACTCCCCGGCAGGCACTGAGAACTCCCATGCTGAGAAAATCTATCACATATTGTTGATTGGTGTTAAGGCCTGACTTGATGATTGCATTTTCACATGGTCGCTACAGAAGACACTTGACTGCATGAATATTCCTTCTGTTCCCACCTGTGGGTTTATTGGATTATGAAAGCATGTAAGTGCACATAGCAACAAGCTAAATCCTCAGGACTCAAATGGCAACCATATAAAACATTCTTATAGGCAACAAAACTAAGAGATCCTTTTTAAAATTTTTGTTCACCTCAGACTTGTGGATTTAAATGCTGGGTCATATGGCAAGTGACTCAGCAGAGCAGAGCATAAAGCACCCACACTAGTATTACTGGAGCAGGGAGCCTTTAATAGGCTTTTTATATGTGACCGGCAGCCTTAAGGTTGCAGAAATGTGCTTGTGACCGAAAGGATTGCTGACGTGAAACCTTAGCGTGACCTCTAGCTCCTTGCTGGAGCTGCTTAGTGACCCACAATACAAGACTGTACAGGGAGTCTCCGTGCTCCATCCTCCCTCCGTCTCTCTTCTGACTCTAATTCACCTGATTAACATCCGTGATGTGCATACTAACTTGCTTTTGCATTACCATCGCAGGATAATTGCAATGTATGTTACGCAGCGAGTTAAGTATGCTGCTGAACTCTATGCAGGGTCGCACAATTTACTACCCCTGCCTTGTCTTTGTTGTAGTATAGCACCATTAGCCCATTTAGATATATTTCTTAGATATGTTTGTTTCCCCTGCTATAATTAAAGCTTGCAGACAAGGCAAGTAAAACTGCAGTTTAACAAGCCAGACATGTGTTATTTCAATCTCCAAGCAATAAGCGCTGAACCATAATAAGCACACTCGTCTTTAAGTGCACCGCTGAACATCAGCTGTGCGCTCGTATTTGCTCTAGTTAAAGATTTGAATAATCCCCACCTGTGACCTTCAACATGTAATTGCAAGTCTGGAGTTTAAAAGAAAAGAATACTGTTACCTGTAAGGTCAAGGTTAATCATAGTTTCACAGTAAAACTATGCAGATGGTGATTTGGTAATTTTTTTACTACTTTCAGATGGACTAAAGTATAAAGCAGCCCTTTACTGGTTGAAAAACTCCGACTTCTTAAGCCACAGGACTGTCTGAAAAATACATTCAGAGCTGGAACTTGGTCATTTTTATCGCTCATGAAACGTCACAGTTTGGGAGATATTTGGTTTTCAAATGTTAATGGAGGGGTATCAAGCGTGTCTCGGGTTTTGTTTGAAATTTATGGCCCATATAGCTGCTGGTGTGTGGATTAGAGGCTCAGAGATGACAATGAACATAGAAGCCCATCCTGATGCAACTTATCTTTACCCGTGTGTAACACTTTATGCTGCGTGACTACACAAAAATCATGTACTGTGTGCAATCTGGACTTAAATATTTACAGTCCATTTTGTGTTTGTATTATCCGAGTACACTGAAACTCTGACATAAATCAAATACCTACGACTAAGGAGAGACTTGCCACTGCAGAAACATAAGGTCTGATAGAAACTCTGTTGTATGTAGATGAAGGTTTCCAGCACACAAGTCTATAATGACCCGTGTTTTTGTTCCTGAAAATAGGATCTAATATTTATGACTTTGAACAGGCAGAATCTGTTGTAATTGCAACATTAGGCAAGCTCTTTGTTTTGCAAAAATGTACCATGTAGGGCAGGGCCTGAAAGTTTTTGCAATGCCCCAGTGTCAGCACTTTTTAAGGCAGCGCACTAATAAATAGAACAGACAGCCAGGTTTTTTCTGCTCTGATCTGCATCAGATCTGGTGCTTTGCCAGACTGCGACTCAGTACTTAGGAAATAACTTCACTGCTTTTATTTTCTATAATTTCTCCATGATTTATGCAAAATTATGTATAGTAGGTTATACTTTTATTTTTCTGTGATGCATTGGAGAATGTATCATAGCCTTACAGCACAGTTAAAACTTAACATAATTTCTCATTTCAGTCAGGCTTCAGGGCTCGCTATAGCCCAGAATCTGCTCTATATAAGGTTTCCAACGACTTGCTGCTGTCTTTAGGCTCTACTAACTGTGCCATTTTAACTCTGTTAGATCTCCGCACAGCTTTTTGCTATAATCGACCACTGCATTATGTTAAACTGTCTGAAGGTCCCAGCTGGCATCCAGGACACTGTGCTGACGCAGTTTGTCTCCACCTTAGCTCCTTTCCTGTCCAAACTGGGAGACAGTCTTACTCTTCTGGGGCCACTTGTGGAGTATCTCAAGGTTCCATCTTGGGGCCCTTTTGATTTTCCTAATGTATACTCCCCTTAGGCTTCACCCTCTACGAAAATAAAGTCACCTTCCACTGTAAAGTACACAACTCCACCTCCATCACATCCATCCTAATCAGACAAGATGCTGGAGCTGCATTCAGCTAAATGACCATAAGACAGGACGGATTTTGTTTTGTGTCTCCAACACCACAATAACTACCATCGGAAACTCAGGGCCACCAATAAAGAACCTACATGCCCATGCCAGGAGTCTTGTCCTCATATTTTAAACGCAACTCTGTGGTAAAAGGATGCTACTGTCAACAGAGTAGCATTCAAATCAAATGCTTCTCCTCCATTGACAATCTTAAGAAAAATCTCAACATACATGTTTTAAATGGTTTTTGGTTTCTCTTGTTGATCTTCATATTTTTGCATTTTATATTTATTTTATTGTAGAAAACTAACAATAAAAGCTTCCTGCTGATATCTTGTTTTGCCTTGTTTTAGTATTTTACATTATTTTATGTTTTACAAATTGATCTTAATAGTCTTTATCCTGGCTTGGGTAATGCTCATTATGCTGTTGCTGCCTGTTTGATAGCATGTAAAGCATTTTGGTCAGCTCAGGTAGTTTTAATCAAGCTATTTAAATCCTTAATTCTTCAGATCTGAAGGTGATCCTTGAATAAGAGCTAAAATAAAATTTTCAAGAACCTAAAAGAAAAGCTTTTCCCTGAATCTCCTGAGATCACCATGACCTGGATGACTAAGAATCCAAACAGACTTCGTGCTATATTTTTAAAAGATCACTACACTAGTGAAGCTATGATTTGAACCATCAGACGGGGGATGCTGGATTAATTGGGATGTTTTCTCTATCTCTCTCTGAGGTTAATTGCACAATGAATGGCTTTGTGAATGAAGCAGTCAGCCAAACACAGCGCCTCCTCCTCCCCCTGCTCCTCCCCCTTCCTCCTGCAGGAGCAGCAGTGCCAAATTGGAGCGCAGGATGCCCAGGTGCCAGCAGAAAAAAAAAAAGAAGAAAGAAAAGGATTTCATATCAGATCAGCCAAGCACGGAAACAGAGTCTCCAAAATCCCTCCACCTCACAGCCTCCATCCTCCCCCCCCAACCCCGAGTGCGAGCCCTGCACCGTGTCACCATGAATACAGGAAGAATCAAGATTGGGTGCCAATCCCTCACCTCGCTCGCCGTGCGTCCTCCTCCCTCCTCCTCCTCCTCCTCCTCCTTCCTTCGTGTAATACAAACCTCGTGATCACCCATTCAGCGGTGCCTGCGTTTTGCTGCTTTGGGGGGAAAAAATAATAAGCCGACTAGCCGAGGGGCAGGCAAGGGGGAAAAAAAGTATCTGGGAGAGAGGGGAGACAGGTGTCGCGGAAGTTTACACTTGCAGAGGCGCATCCTTCCGCGTCTTTTTTTTTTTATTTGAATTTATTTTTTTTGCCATTCTGTGGAATAACGTGAAAGAGACTGTGACTGGCGGTCATTCGGCTCCCACTGATCCTGTGTAAGTGATTCTCCACATCAACTCACTGCGAATAGGTGAACGTTAGCCCTGTTAGAATGAAATGAAGATGAGCCCTCATGTGTCAGGTGCTTTTTTTTTGGGATGTGTGATTTTTTGCAGGCTCGGTGCGTCCTTACCTTCAAACAACAAAACAAGAAAAAAAAAAAAACCCAACACGCTGCCTGAATCAGTGGAAGGTGCTAAAGCTGGCATTTGTCACCGCAGGATTTTCTGCACAGATGTTATCATACAGTCACAGCTAGCGTGGCAGTCTGAGTGAGAAGCATCGGTGCTGCTTTCAAATGAGAAGAATGCGGTATTTTTTTTTTTTTTTTACGCGTGCAAGGTGAATACGGTCCAGAGCGCACAACTAAAGAGGTGCAGGATGTGCCTCATGTTTTATGAATAAAATAAGCTTTTTCTCTCATTGATTGCCATGAAACATAAAGTCATGTTTTGTCTCAGAGGCATTGTGACCGAATAAAACTTTAAACCGCAGGAATGCAAGCTGAAAATCCTTACTTGGCAGTCAAGTGATCTCAGTGCAGGTTCATTCTGTTGTTGTGCTGCTTTGTGTTGTTGATTGTCACCTGTTGACGCCTTGTGTGACACCCAGGACACGTTGCATTAATTAGACTGCTATTCTTAGTCATTCATTCAAGGAATATTGAGATCCACACAGCCAGGATTAGTCCCACAAGCCCCCCCACATTGTCAAGTGTTCATTGTTAGTCACGTGCACGATTGTGCTCAGGCAGATTCAATCAGCATCTGTTTTTAACACTTCAGGTCAAAATCTGTCTGTATGCATGCATGTGCGAGAGCCTGTTTTCGCACATGAAGCTGCAGCGGTCTCACCGTGGAAGCCTCTCCCCCCCCCCTGTCCTGCTCTGCATAAAGTGGTAATTGGCCAGGTAGTGATGGATGTGACACAGCAGGTAGATGTCAAACAGTGACAAATGTTCAAGGGCTCCCCCCTCATGCTGAGTCTCTGGTGAGGATTTGAATTCCCCCCTCTGTCTAACACTTGGGCTAGGTAGGAGATGTTGAGGCATAACCTAAGCTTTGTTTAAGGTGGCAACAGTCTTATCCACAGTGTTGGTGTGGAAAGTGACCGCGATGGCCTTTTTAACCAATATGTTCCATCTATAGTAGCTCGTACTTGCGTACACGACTGTTGTGGAGCGACTGCAGGTGCAAAACAGGCCAAGGTTTTCAGAAATTCCTATGTTAAGGTGATGTTTTGTGTTATTTTCCTGCATATTTGGCAGCTTGGTAGGTATTTAGTGGCACTTTACTTGTGCATCATGCAAAATAGCTATATAATAGGTGTGTTTACAGCATTCACTTTGAATTGCCATTAGTTGGAAACTCCATGTGCTACGTTATGATGGCTTTGTTCTATTCAAGTGTCCCAGTAAGCCGTAGCAGTGTGACAGTGGGGCAGCACACACCTGGACACTGAAGCAAGTAAACAGAATTTGGCCATACTTAGTTTTAGTGCTTCATCTATTGTGGTGTGTCGTCTGCGAAAGAGGCCTGGTAGCAGTAGAAATGATACAAAGGTTAGCTGTGATGTTATTGTGATTTGTGGATGTTGCCACATTCACTGCACCCTGAGTTCATTCAGTGTTTCACTACTGGCGCCAACACTTGCCAAGGGTATAGATTCTGTTTTTTATGATACTTTTAAACCGTTTGTGGTTCAGGCCTAGTCCACATGCACACGGTTGTTCTTTAAAGCTGTGTTTTCTCCGTCCATATGAAACCACATTGTGTCAAGCGCATGTCATGACAACAGGTGGTTGTATTGTCGGACAAAAGCCTGCCATTCCTTCATGCATTTCACGTTTCTCTCTCTTCCTGTTCAGCTATCTGTTGGATGCCTTTTTTAAAACCATGGGAAACAACAAGCTTTGAGCTAGCAAGCTACCACACTGAACATTTTAAGTTTTGTCAAAGGTTTGGATCACCCAATAAGGCAGCCCTGTTAGTTTTTGTTTTTAAGTGAGTTAACCATTTTAATGATGATGCTCTCCTCCCTGCATGCAGGTTTTACCAAAACGGTTCTCCCATCAATATTTTGAGGTGATTAGCACCCCACAATATGATTGCGATTACTTTAAAAAGTGTTTCCCCTCTGAAGCGGAATAATAGTGAAGTACAGCCACACCACACTCCACAGCAGAATGGTTCAGCTATGTAAGAGCAGTGATGATATAACTTTAACCGTAAAGCCATGTTGCCCAGCTAGAAGCCTGACAAAAACTGATTTAAGTTTAAAGTAGGCAACCAACAGGCAATTAATTATTCTGTTCATTATTATAGTGGAAGAGTAACTGTACATTTATATGTAAACATATAAAAAGTCATGTTTTCAAGGTTAGCACCAGCACTATTTTGGCTCTGTCTGCCGTAGCAAAAAAAATTGCCTAATTAGGCATGCTTTGACATCACAAGCCAGCAATTTCATCCTACCTGTTTTCACATGGACAGTGCAACTGGAATATCTAAATATCTTTTCCCTGGGAGAAGGTTTTCAAAAGCTTAGTTTTCCGTGGCCTCAAACTGCCCTTTTAAGTGGACAAAAGACCATAATGCACAGAAAACACAACATTTTCAATGATACTAGTGAGTGTACGTGTGCACTGGGCGTGTGTTAAAATAAGGTTCAGCTGCAATATGTTGCACAAATCATTACTCCTCATTCATTGCAACCATAGCTGAGTTGTTTTAATTGTAAGGAGCAGCGTTGTACCACATAAAAAGTGATAGAAAATGTTGATAAATACAATATCAGGTAACATTTTATGTACTTGCAGATTTTTTTTCAAGCATCTCTTACGATTTTCCAGATTCACTTGCAGAAGATTATAGTATTTTTAGGCACTCAGAGTGCTCTTAAGGATGTTACAAATGAATGATGTTCTTTGGTTGATTGTTGTTCTCCTAAATTCGTCACTGATGACAGGTCTGTTCAGGCGCTGCGCTTCTTGCTGTACAGTCCTTCAGCTGGAGGAGCAGTTGGACAAATTAAAACTTTGAGTTGGCACTCAGCATACTGCATCCATTGTAAACTGAAAAGCTTATCTATAGTCCCACAATTCTTGGTGCTTCTCTTTTCTCTTTGTTAGCGACTCTGGATGTCATCTTGACAAATAGTGGTCATGTCTTAGGAAGCGCCTTGAACACCTTTGCTCCGGCTGTCATGCGGCTGGTAGAAGATAAATGACCAAGAAGACAAAGTGAGGCCATCACACAGAAAAACAAAACTTGTTTTATTTTAAGTATTTGCAGTGAGCTATTCCTCCAGTTCAACTTCCCCTCCTATAAATGCATTGCACACACTGTTAAAATTGCAGATCTGCAAAGTCAGCTCACTTTAATCACCTTCAGTCCAAACTAGTCATTTGAACCAAGTCGTTCTCAATCTCTTTCCCTCTGGCTGTGACAAAAAGCTGATCCAACGGAGAGTGTCTAAAACAAGCAGTTCATTTAGCGCTTGGCTGCACCTGCCCTTTTAGTGCTCCAACAGGGCCTTGTCCTCAGCTCGCCCATCCTCTGCTCCCCTCTCCGAGGTGACAGACAGCAGCAGCAGAGACCAGTGCTCTGCAACACGGTGTGGGACGAGCCGGTTTTATGTGTATTCCAGTGTATTCGGGATGATTTAGTATCTGTGTGCCTACAGTTTCATTAAAGACGTGATTGATTGATGCACATGGTGTGTCCTTTGGGGGAAAATACTGGGTTGTGTTCACTCTCCTGAGGGATGCATCAGTGTGACCTATTTTCCCTCCCAAGTCAATCTCCCTCTCACTCTTCACTGAGTGGTGTCAGCCTGAACGTGTTGCTCTTGTAATCTGACAGTCTCACACTGGTACACGTCATTGTTGTGCCAGTCAAAATGTGACACTAGTGACCAAACTTGTATTTATATTTTGGACCAGAAACAGAAAATGAGTGGTTGCAGCTATAACAATCATGAGTCTACAAAAACAAAAGGAGACTTACATACTGAGGACAATTTCATAGAAAGGTGTTAAAATGCATGAATAAAATCCTTTGTGGTGATTCTATTTTAATATTTTATTTGCCAAAGCCATGATCTTCCCCTAAACACAAGGGAAAAGTATTTCAGAAAATATTAGAACATAAGAATTTCAAAAACGTCAGCAGTGAACATTTTAGAGGTATTTCATAGTTTTCCAATATTGTTGTTCTTATCTGGCAATAGAGGTGTATATATTTAATGTATGGAGACCTGCTCATTTACAGATATAGTATACTGTGGTGGAAGAAGTATTCAGAACCTTAAGTAAAAATACTATTATCACAGTAAAAATACTCTGGTACAAGTAAAAGTCCTGCATTTAAAGTGTCACTTATGTAAAAATATGCCAGTATAATTAGGAAATGTACTTAAAGAATTAAAAATAAAAGTACTCAGTGAAGATAAATTACTCTTGTGGGTGATATTCTATTATATATTATATCATTTGAATTATTATTAGTGATGTATTAGTGTAAACGTGGCATTTTACTGTCGTATTTGTTAGAGTTGGAGCTCATTATGAGCTTTTTATTTTTATTTTTATTTTTTTTTAGAGGACTGCAACAAATATTTAATTTCACTATGGATTAATCTGTTGATTATTTTATTTTAAGAAACTGATTCGTTATTTGGTTTGTAAAAACGTTAAAATGGTAAGATATGTGATCACAATTACACAGAGCACAAAGTTTACAAGGGTTGTTTTGTCCAACCAACAGTCCAGCCCTTAAAATTATTTTAAAAAATCATTAAAATCATTTGAACAAATAAAAAGAAAAGCACTAAACCTTTACATCTGTGACGCTGGTACAAAACAGACTGAAATGATGAGCATTGTTGCAAATTAATTGACTGTCAGTCAGCTACTGGACTGATTCACTCGTCATTTGTGTTGTATAAAATGAAAAGAAATTACACATCATATAAACCTTTTATATGTTGTAGATGCAAAAATCCTAATTTGTGAAGTGACTAAAGCTGTCAGATGAATGAAGTGAAAAAAAAGTACAACAGGACCCTCTGAAATACAGTGGAGTGGAAGTAGAAAGTGTCATGAAGAGAGAAGACTTAAAGAACAGGTAGCTCAAGTTTGTACTTAGTATAATAATTGAGTAAAAGTACTTAGTCACATCCCAAGACTGAAAAAGACAGCTTGAGCCCCAGTGAGATAAAGGTACACAGGTACCAAGTTAGTCTTCAGTTCAGCTGACAGCCTGTCTTCACTGTAAGACTGAGCAGACTGGTGAAGCAGTGAACCACTGAGGCAGCTTCCTCTCAGTGTCTGTTAAAGGATCTTTCTGCTGGAATAGCCCACACTCTTCACACCGTGCACAGAGTGATAGCTCATTTGCGCCATTGTTGAGTGTGTGTTAGTGATGCAGTGGGGTGGTGACACTGCACCATCCAGGAAGCGTACATTTGTGACGTAATGTGCATGTGTGTGTGCGTGTGTGCACAAACTGCCACAAGTGAAAATGGATTGGCTGTGTGTACAGTGTCTATTGCTGCCCCACAAAGGCTTCAGATGCAGACACTCTCACACATAAATGATACTCCATCCCCGTCCTTGACACCACTCACTATAAAAAGAAGGCCTGAATAATTACCTTCCCTCGTGGCTATACAATAATGGCTGTGCAGTCATGGTGCATTCATCTCTTCTATACATTAGGAGAGTAACAGGGAATGAAGAGAGATTTGTTAGACTAGCCGGCCATAGCCAAAGCTGATAGGTTGACATTCCAGCTGATTTAAGAGTGAGAGTCTGTTCTTCGCCTTTTCATTTTTTCGAGGCTTTGCAGAGCTTTAAATATGAAACAAGGTGTATTTCTATAGTTGGTTTTATTCCCATTAGGATGACATTGGAGACAAGTGTTATTCTAAATCTTTAAACTGAAAAGAATAATTGTGAGAAGTGGGCTTATTCACTGCCTTGCCATGGATCAGGAGGTATATTGATACCACTCTCATGTCTGTCTGCTAATTGTAAGACTACATCAGGCAGCTGCTTGCCTTAGCAATAAGAATGGCAACTGGGGGAAATGAATGACCCAGTACACATAGTATTTGTTGAACAAATGAGATGTGATGCATGATATCCCGTTGTTTTCGGTCTTTACCAAGCTACTTGGATGTGACTGTCCTTAAAGTCCCTCTCCAGTTATTGATTAAACTCCTAAAAGCTCTATGTATCACATTTAGATTTTTTGTCCATGCCTTTAAATCCCATAGATAGAATTATGAGGCTTCACAATTCTTTCCCCTCCTGCCTCTCGCTGCAGCTCGATCACACCAGCTCACCAATTCTGCGCCACACAATGTTAAGTTGTAATATTGGAGTTATTCAGCCATGTATGTTCAAGCCAGAAACTGATTCTACAGAAGTAAATATGGAAAGCTCCGCCCCGCAAGTTGTCAGGATTGGTTCCTGTCTGCAGGGGTCTATCAGGGTTTATATGATGTAATATTCGTCATATAGCCAAATGTGCAAAGGGTCTGCGTTGACCCCTCTGCAGACGTTAATGTGCAAATAGGCCATAGTTTGTGACCGTGCAGACGGTCTACACTGCAAGTGCACCAGTTGTGTATGTGCCAGGAAAACAAATGACGCTTAAAACAAATGCTTGTTTAGAGCAGAGGCCTTGTGAGGAGATTTGTCCGCCGCCCATACCTTTTATAATGCACCATTAAAAGGCTTGTAATTGAAGTAGTTGCTGCCAAACTTTGGAGGTGCTTTGATTTGTACATGCTTTCCATCAGCAGTGCCCAAACACAGTGGGTAGTTCTAAATTCATTAATTCTGCCCACTGTGCTTGGCACACCTCAGGAATAATCATTGACACATTGCGACAGCTGAATCTATGAACAGCTGCTGTATCCTGTAAGAACAGCAAAGTCACAGCGAGCCTTTCAGAAACTCCCATAGGAGATGTGTTTGGATTTTTGTTTTTCGATGTGATGGTAAATGCAACCAGTAGCCGGCTGACATATACCGATTGTAGTTTGAATAGAATCAAATGCATCTCTACTGTCCACTTTCAGAGTCCACAAATGTCATGCAGCAACAATAGATTGACTTTTAGGCTTGTTACGCATGAAACCCCGACTGTCTGAATCCCATGTTGTTGAAACTGCCACTGGTACACTGCAGCTTCAAGGTGGAAATGATCAGCCATGCTGTTGACTGCTTATTTCACTCATGATTGCACATTAAAAAAGGAATACTTTATTTTCATCGGAGGGGGTTTGTGAGATGTTAGATTTCACACCAAAAGAGCATATTTTTTATTGCTATTGCTGAATGGGGATAGAAGGTTGTTGGTTGGGATGCACAGGATACTGCATGTTTTACTGAAATGCAATGTAAATAATTTCAAAATACATTTGTGCCAATTCTGGTTCAGCTAATATAAACAAATCCGTTGCCTGTGACATACAGACTCTCCTAAATGTGTCAAAAGTAAAAGACCACCCACACAGTGCAACAAAATGTGATTTAGCGAGGATTAAAACTATATTTAAAGATGAAAGGACTGGAGGTGTCAGACTGCCGTATTTTGTTTTCCAAGTACATGTTCAAAATGTGTGAGCAAATGCTGGCATGCGTGTTTGTACGCCTTAACATGGCTGAGCGTATATTTTAGCATTTTGTGTGTGTAATGTGATTCCGTCAGACTGGCAAACCTTTGCAGAGGCGAAGGGCAAGGCCTCTTATCACAGCGGCTGAATGGTGAGCGTCAGTGAATGGCATTGTGGCAGTCTGTATTTACACTGTTTGATACCAGATTTCTGTGGCTGAGAGATTTTGCAGCTTTTTTTCCACCATAGCTGAGAATGTGAAAAAAAAAAAAAAAAAGCTCTTTCTCACACTTGAATGTGTGTGTATGTGTCTGTGTGTTTGCATTTGCCCTTGTGGATTACATTCTACATTCCCACTGATACAAATGACTCATAAACACATCTGATGTAAGAATGAAATGAAATCATAACTGTCCCTCAGGTTTTCTGAAGGTCTTTTTAATCGAATGATAACCACGCTTCTCTTTTAGGCAAATGAGCTAAAGCTTTTTTGTTTTTACTATGAAAATGTTCGTATTAGTTTAGAGTAAATGGACCTGATTGTGACCGTCTAAATACAAAGATCACAGAGTTAAAACGTTTCCTATTGGTGCATGTAAACCAAGGATCACTAGCTCAGTTTTGTTTTTGGTTATTAAAATTTAAAATGGAACAGGGGTGGGGTGAGAAACTGGGTTGAGACGGGGGAAAATGAACTGGAGGAATGACTAATAAGCTGAACGAGAGGAGAGATGCTCTGTCGATGAAGCTATTGGCCCAATAATAGAACGGACATAATTGTCTGGCCTTCTGAGTCATCATTGCTCTCCACTGCCAGTGCTCTCCCATCTTGTTTAGACACTGCCGTTAATGGACCTTCTCCTCCCGTCCTTCTCCCCATCTGTCTTTGCTTCTCTCTTACTCCTGTCATCCCTCTGTTTTATTTTTGAGGACCGCCCCCTCTGTCTCGCCTCTCCGTCATCCTTTCTTTACTCCCTCCTCTCTCTCTGAATTTACTTATGTCCACCTCACCCCATGCATAATAAGTGTCAGGCTTGTGTTAAATTGAATTTAGTTAGAAACTGAAAACAGACCAGCATCATTAAAGAAAGAATCCATTTACTGGACACATATATTAGACTGTAGTCTGACTCACTGGATGTAGACTGCAAGGATAAGTCTGCCATTGACCACGTATCACAAGCAACACTCTCCTCCCTTTCCCGTTGTCCATGTCCGCTTCACAATGGAAAGCAACCTACTACATTGCGGATCGTGCAGTAAGACAGCAGTTTCTTTCAGCTAATTAGCCATTTTATTGATAGTGGTTGCCTCTCCCTCTGCATGCAAATGTTCCAGCCGAGACAGTTCCCCCTATCGCTGTTTTGACAGGGACAACACTGCTTAATGATACTGAGGTGCAACCACACCACTGGGCACAGTTCTGTGTCAGTGCAAGAGGATCGTCTGGCTATGTGAGACTATTTAGACAGTAATCTGAAGTGCAGTCCAAAGGTTGACTAACAGGAAATCAAATGATTCTAAATACACTAATAGGTTGTAGCTGTATATTGTGTTTCAATCTGTGTATGTAATGTTTTTTACACTACAGCAAAGGCCTACTGTGCCACATATCAGAAAAGATCACCTCATCTTCAAAACAAACAAAAAAAAAAAGTACCTCCAAGTTTTGCGCTTGTCCTGGAACTAACATTTGTTGTTGTGTAGCTGCAATGTTTGCTGACAGTTGACAGACTTTTCACAGCTAAAATGCAAAAATAGAATCTTATCTCTTAGAGGCCAAATAGGTGCAAAGATGTCATTTGAAAGTACCTGATTAGGAAAGTGAAGCAAGTGTACAATCTGCAGTTTGTGATGCTATTGAAATGTATTGCATTTGACACTTCTTTTCCTTCCTTTTTGTTTTTAGCCTTTGTTGGTTGCTAACCTAGATGCAATCATCAGGTCTAACTAATTCCCTAAAATGTCTACAAAAATAATGACATTTCAATTTAGGTGTTATATTTTGTGTCTTATGCTAATTAATGACGCAATCAGAAGGTGAACACTACCAACCAATCATCGCTATCTGATTTGAGATCAGTATAACAGCGAACATCAGCATAGCATCATCACAGGTGGCATGCTGGCATGATTGTATCACCATTTAGCTCAAAACGTCACTCTGCCTGAATACATGGCATCTTTCTAATGCCAGAACTCGAGGCGGGGACAAGGGTCAAAAACATTTACAGGAAGAGCTCCCTAATCAGCCGTTCTGTTTCCATAGTGGTGCAGGATTCACCAGAATTGCAAGGTGATATAATAATTTTGTTTATACCAGGCCAGAACACTTATATTGAACACTGACCATGTGTTTTATGACTATTTGCAGAACTGTTGTATTGGACAGTTTTGTTCTTTGTCAGGTGGGCTTCAGGAATTGATACCCAAGTGTACATGCAGGTCACGTTTTAATGAGCACCTCCCACTGTCTTTAAGGCGTCTGAGAGGGCAGTTGGCTGATGTGTGAGGCTTATCAACTCATCGGGGTCTTTCAGGCTATAAAAACTTCCACATGTGTTCACTTTCTCTCTCTTCCATCCGCCTCCACATTGACATCCGCACTCCTTTGTCGTTTTGTCTAAGTTTAGTTTTAGTTAATTTCATCTGATTTTAGTAAATCTCTTACATCTATGCCCTACTTTTCTTTGAGCTTGTTTTGACCTTGGCTACAGTTTCATAGTATGAAACATCCAGTGACCACACAAATAATGTCAGAACATTTTGAATATATTTACTTTGACAAAGTATAGGCTATTTGAGTTAACAATTTTCACACTGTGTAAACTAAATGTATTTTTTTTTCCTCTGGGGCTAAGTCAAGTATAATTATGGATAACACGGAACATTAAAAGAAAAATCTTTCCAGGCGCAACACTTTTTCAATTTTCAGCTGCACAGAGATGGAAGTTCATCCTGCAGGCAAACAACTGATGCCACGAATTTCGTTCACTAGTCATAAAAGAAAAACCTGTAGAATAATTTGCATGGTGCCTTTTCAGTGGACCTTTGTATAAGCTGTGTCAGAGACCTATTGATGTTAGCTAATAGAGACTAATGCAAGTCATAAAATAATGAATTCCTTTCAGACGTTCTGACAGAGTCAGACGTATTGTTGTTTAGCTCAAAAGCAGTGAATTGATTCTGCAAATGCACAAAACACATTTTTATTTCTCTATCTGCTTCCCTTCCCTCAGGGTTTTCCCAGCCTCGGCCCCCAGAGCAGCGGTGCCTGTGCCTCTCCTCCTCCTTTCTGTGACCATCAGCAGCAGCTCAGCGTGGCGAGGGCAGGAACAATGGGCCGGAAGCTGGACCTGTCGGGCCTAACGGACGACGAGGCGGAGCACGTCCTGAAAGTGGTCCAGCGGGACATGAAGCTGCGAAAAAAGGAGGAGGAGAGGCTGAGGTGAGATGGGAATTCTACTCCAGTGCTTTTTTTTTCAAGTATTTTGGCACAATTGACACATACATGGTGATTTGAGAGGAGCTGATAAGGAGAGATGTCATCCGCCTGTGAGCAGAGATTACCAGATGTAGCTGTGTACAGCTGGCCCAGCTGACAATGGCATTCACCGTGTATTGAATCCACGGTTAGAAAGTCCTTACCCAATGTTTTTCTTTACATTTCATGCATAAGGGAAATATTCTAAAAATACAAATACCTTTGGGGGGGAAAAAAAAAAACCGAAAATCAATGCCAAGGTACGGAAACGGTTGCAAGGAATAATCAAACAAAACCTAACAAACGGAAATAGGCACAGCAGGTACTGTATGTAAAGGGTCACATTTCTCCAGAAACCAAAGCAGTGTGCATGGACCTTTGTTGAGCCAGATGCATGACATTTAAAAAGTTTTGAAGGTGCTGCCTTTTGTAAGCCCCTCCAGAGCAAAAATACAGGAACAGAAATGTAAGGAGTAGATGAAACTGTGTGTTTATCTGCTATAACGGAAGCTGCAGATGTTGCTTTCTACAGTTAAGACTTTGTGTTAACCACGGGGCATGTCATTATCTAACAACATTATTTTGTGAGTATGCTGGTTGTTTTAAAAAAAAAAAAAAAAATACTTGTTCAGGACTGGAGCATCCACCCTGGGAGCAAAGATACTAGTAAAAAAAAAAAAAAAAAAAATACTTGTTCAGGACTGGAGCATCCACCCTGGGAGCAAAGATACTAGTATCAGATTTTATAATAACTGTGAAGGATATTTATTTTTTGTATGGGATGTGTAGCTTTAGCCTCGAGTCTTCGAGCATTATATCATAAATGTAGGCATCATTGCATCTTTAAGCCTCATTTTTACAAGATTCTGGATTTAAATTGAATGAGCTGGAAATATTTAGATGCCATCAAGATGGAGATGGAGATTTCAGTCCACTCATGCTATGTGTCTCCAGTCATTCCCTATTTATAGTGCACTATATTTACTGTCTGGCATTTGTTTGAGTGCCTCGGTTCTGATTGTGTAAACGTATCCACTCTATAGGATTCTCAAAAATGAGAGGAATACTTTTGGACACGAGAGTTTCAGTGTTTGCATTAGCTTATACTGCAATAAAACACTCTTCAAGATACGTGTTTGTCTTGCGAAATATTCTAGCTGCAAGTCCAGCAACAATTATTATGACATACATCTTGATACATTTAAAGTCAGGCCTTAAATAAGACAGCCAGGCATTTTTGTCTGTAAAAACTTTATTTATAGTACAGTTTTGGTTGCCATTTCCACAATATTGTTTTTACTTAACAGGCAGACTGGATTGCAACATCTGTTTGAAATATGACAGAATGGTCTTTGTTCAAAACGGTTCCTAAAGTGGAATCTTCCACTGCACTTATTTCATGATATATGTGCAGCTGAGGCGGGAGACAGTATAGTTTTGGGATGTCTATTCATCCGTTTGTACAGTTATATTTGGAATACCTTTTGTGATTATTTTCAAATCTGGCACAAACGTCCACTTGGACTCAAATATAAACTGATTAGATTTTGGTGGTCAAAGTTTAAAGGCAACAAAGACTTTGTGGCCAAAACTCAAGAATTCAGTTATGACAAAAGTTCACACATCTTAATAGGATAAAATGACATTTTTCAACCCAGAAGGTCAAAGGTCAACTTAACAAGTCTCCTTTTCTGGCCATTATTAAATGCCATAACACAGGTAGAGAAGATCAGATTGTGACTAGAGTTCACATTTAGGTAGATACTGAGTTGGTGACTCTTGAATGCCTACCTTAAAACTGTGGTGAGTGTTTTTGTTTCTGACACACTGAAGATGTGTGTGAAATATCCACATTTTAGAATCTGCAGCTTCTTCATAGCATCCATTCTGAAGCACTGTCTACTGTCATGGTTACACCTCCTTCAGAGTCTGGACAGACATGGACATAAACGGCAACATGACCGGTTGGTGGAGACGTACAACTGCAAGGTGGTAATTCTAGTTAGCACAGTCTTAAGGCTGTAGGGCATAAGATACTTGTCTTGTGTTTTCTGCTTGCAGGCTGTCAGGTCTGTGGGGGTCATAGTTTCCGGGCTTCAGGGCTCCGCTCTGGTGTCACAGCTTCTTACTTAACATGCAGCAAGTGCCGGCCCTTTCCTTCTCCTCACCTTCTGTCCTCACTCCTTCTGTCCCCAGCCTCAGGGGAGGCTCGACTTGGTTGTGACAGGGGCTGCTGTGGCCATCAAATATGTGCTCAGATCAGCGTTGTTTTGTTTCCTTGGGGCTACAGGGGCAGCTTTTGGTCTTAAAGTACCAGTTTATCTAATGCCACAACAAAATTCCAAATATGTTGCTGCCGTGTTTTAAATGCGGTTGTACCCTATAATTTTTGGAAACACAAATATTCTCCTTCGACTATACCTACCAGACTCGAGCATCAGCTATTTTGTTGTGGCGATTTGATGTCTTTCTTCAGACTTAAACAGTGATCCTCAGTGGTTTATTGTTCTTGAGTGGATGCCACGAGTGATTAGACTGCTTTACTTAGAGCACTAAACATCTTAGCTGTACTCTGAGGACCATAACAAAGTTTGCTTCACAGACCAGAATGCAGCCATTGGTCTGCACTGCTCCAAACTCAACTTATTTTCCCAGAAGCAGTTTCAGAGCTAAGATGGTGTATTCCCAAATTACTAGGCTGTAAGATGTTCTCCCACCAAGCTGTCATGAATGATGAAAAATTATTTATGCCTCTGAGGCAGTTATTACTGCTGTTTACTGCAGGAAGATGAGCAGAATAGTGTTGATGTAATCATAGCCAGATATTTATTAGACAATTAGAAACACTTCAGTTTTGTTACTTGTTAATTTTTTAAAAGCAAAGATTCCAATTAAAGTTTTGTCACAAACTGACAGTCAGACTGCATTGGTTCAGCTGTTAATAGTGCTGGTCTTTTACATAAGCATTCATGTGGTATATTTTGTTTATTTTTTGCTGTATTTATATTTTCAAATTTAGATTATATATATATTTTTTTGCAGCAGAGACTCTTGAAACATTCAGTAATATCTTGAATGTTGCCTTTTCTTGTAATCAGACCCTTTATCAACGTAACAGTCGCAGTAACACACATACTGCCCACTGCATGCAAACTTCAATTAGCTGATGGAAATCATATTTTTGAAGCTGACTGTGTGCATGTGTAGTGTCTTTGGACCCCTCCAGCAGGGTAAATGCAACTGTCTTACAAACTGCACGTCCCAAGCCTATAACTTGAGGGATTAATTTCTTTGACCTGAGTAACTGTACTTTTCATTTTACTGACAGTTTATTTTTTGTGTAAAATAAACTGAAACAGATGTTTTATGATTTGTATTTTTATAAATGAGTGCAGCGCCAATTCAAAACATGACGGTTCAGTGATAACATAGACATTGAGACAGCTGATACTCACGCTACATACGATGTACAATGCAAGTGTTCGGACCTTGAAACTTTCAATCATTTTTAACCTTTGTGCCATCGATGCACAAAGTAGGATTAAAAATCTCCAGCTTTGCTTTGTTGCTGCAAACAACAAACATGTTTCAACAGACATGTAGTTCATGTAGCTGAGGTGAAGAGAAAAAGGTGCAAAAGCTACTCTGTCCATCGTCTTATATGAGATTTAAACTCTTTAAAAGCTGTATTTTTGTATCTTTAGTGTTTATTAGGGGTCACCTGGTTATCTGTCTAGCCACATGTCAGATTAGATTTTCTGATTATCGGTATTGTTGTTTTTTTAACCCACTCCCAGTAGAATTATTTGGCTCCGTCCACAACACTGTCTTGCCCACCGCATATCTGATTGGTTCCACATCACGAGTGACAGCCTATCAAAACTGAAGGATAAATGTTGAAATGTTGAAGCAGTTTTGTGTTGGGAGTTTGTGTTATTATAAGCTTTGACATCAAGTTTTTTTCTATTTTCACTTCAAATTTAAATCAGTTATTAATAAATCTATGATCTGTGTTAGTGTCAGCAGAGAAAGAGAGATATTGGTAGACCCCTGTGGTGTCGGCTCTTATTGACAAGAATAAAATAAAATGCGAAAGTTGAGGTTGTAAAACCTTACCCAAGATACCAAGCAGGAAGTCCAACTTCTGGTGGCGTTCTCTCTGATTCTTTCTAGTCACAGATTTGAAAATGTAGGATTCCTGGTTGCCACTGAATACAGCATTACTATCAATATACTCCAAAGCAAGTTCACGTCTGTAGTAATAATTATGTACAGTTTACACTCAGCAAAACAAAATGTCAAACTTACACAATGAAGGTTGCCTCCGGTGCAGGGGCAGTGTAAAACTCAACTTCAGGTTTATTTATACAATGGAGGTTTGCTCCCGCTTTAGCCAGGCACAGCCATCTTTGCAATGCAGCGTTGTCATTCTTAATTACGTTGATGAGTTGCCCCAGCGTTTCTCGAGAGCCACTCATCCAAATGGCTTCACACATGACACTGCACTTCCTTGGGTCCCCCAGCAATGCATGTGGCAAGTGTGAAGAAGCTCGGATGAATGGTTTTCAAGAAATGTGAACAACAGACACGCAATCGCACACAGAGATGCCTTCCTTTATAATTGATATGAATTTTCGATGGTTGAAAACTACTGTTTACTTGTTTCATCCTCATTTATCTTCATGTTCAAATGCATGAGATTCACTTAAATATATGAGGTAGCAACAAGTCCTGCTCGCTGCTAACAACTCTTACTGTATTCCACCTCAAAAGTAAGGACATGTCCTTGGTCCGTCTTTCTTGTGAACTGTGTTTTGCATAAACCGCTTTTTTCCCCTCTATATCCGATAGAAGGAACAGTGTTTGTGTGACGGCATTTGCATACTTAAGTTTTATACAACTCAGCTAGTTAAGAGAGATCAAAACAGACTGCCACAGCCAGTCAGGTCACAGAGAGAGAAAGCAACCCCGTATGCCTCTCATTTGAAATGTAAAATGTTTCTCAGTTTACAGTATATGAATAGGAATATGAAAGCTTGTTCACAGCAGATGTCAGCTGAGTGTTTCAGCAGGTAGCTCTCTCCCTGTGGGTTTTTCTCCTCCATGCATGACTGACGTTTATTTTTTTTTCTCCCTTAAATGAAGTCAGCCCTGCAGAGTTGTAAATTACCCTGGTGAAGGATTCATTGGATGGTTTAAGCCTCAGCTGGCACTTTAAATGCTCCATTTTAATTTTCCCCCCATGCTGAATAATAAGAAACGTTGAAATGCTTAACGGATCTGTCTCATACATACTCAGGTGTAATAAATATGTAAATAAAAGGATACAGATAGCTGTAAGCTTTAGTTAGAGGCAATCTGTGCTGTACTTTACTTCATTTAAAGTTTTATTGTGAGCAGCTCGTTTACGATGCCTTGGCGCTTTATTGCTTTTGTGATTGTGTGGGGGACTTTTTATTATTGTGTTATGTATTATTAATATACAGTGTATTACACAAAAGGTTTGAGTTTAGATTCTGTCTATGTACTAACAAGACAGTACACTACTATGGATTGTGTGCCGGCCTGTCTTGGTTCGTCTGTGTTCGATAAATCAAATGTTCGTCGGCCATTAGCGGGGAGACGTCTGATGTTGACGTGCTGAAGTACAGAGTGCCTCAAGGGTCTGCTATTTGTCTTCTCCTATTTTCCTTGTACCTTAACCCTATTTCTAGGCTGTAGGCTAGCAGATACTGGAATTTTACCCTTTTTTTCCCAAATGAAGTTTAAATGAATTGGAAGTCTTCATTGCTGGCCCTAAAACCAACCATGCAATAGGGATGTTTGGTCTAAACATCAAACTTTGGTACAAGAGTTTAATTTTATACTTGCCACGTTTGATTCTCTTTGAAGTCTTTACTCCCGTATTGCAGACCCTGCACATCCTCGATGTTTTCACTTACCTCTCCTGATAAAGCCTTCTGTGTGGGTCAGAACAGGCTGTGCTAGATTGATATTTCCCTCACACTCCTCTTCTTTCAACTGTAATAGCAGGGCAGCTTACTGTTTTTGTAGAGCAAAGCACATTTTGGAAATCTCTGTAGGAAAAGAAACGCAACCGAGGACGGCTCTCTTGGATTTAGTTGCCTCTGTTTCGTGGCTTGCATGACTTAATAGAACTGAACAAAGCCATTGTTAATGTCATTAGCAACACTTGTATGTGCACAAGCTGGGATAGTTTGCTTTTTTCGTTTACTTCTAGTTCATTAGCTTTTACCCACTGAAGTGTCGGCTCCCTTGTTTGTGCTTTCTACGGATCACATTGTGTTTTGACTTTGTAATGGCTTTAACTGTGACACACTGCGCAATATTTTCTGGAGTAATATAACATATGAAAGTAAATCTTTCGTAACTTCTATTTGCAACCTGGTTGCTCTGCGACTGAAGGGTAAGAGTGTGATTCTGCCAATTAGAGGAGGCAGTAGGAAGCTCAGGGGAGCACAGCCGTGGGCCTACTTAACAAACAACACAAGCACTCCCAAGGGAGACAAACTGGGAAATTATTATAGATAGAAATAGCTATCCACCACAGTGTCTGTGTGTGCAGCGAGAAGATGGCTGGAGTTCCAGTCACTGGTGACTCTTGCAGGTGATTTGCTCTCGGCGCCGGGAAGAATCCACTTTAGCAAAGTGTCTGGCAGGTCCTCGTGTGAATCAGCCAATTACTGTACCTGTAATGCTTACTCCAAAACTCATTTCAAATTCAGCTGTGACAGCTCTATCCTTCCAAAAAAGATGAAAGATGAGGTTCCCCATTATTTCAGCTTCCTTTCCTGAGTGTTGAGTTGAGGTTAAAAAAAAGGATTTGAAAACCGAACAATGCCATGCGGATAAGTCTCAAATATTTGTGAAGTTGTTGGCCGGTTCGCCTAGTAGTCATTCACTCTCCATTGTAATCGTTCTTTCTTTGTTTGTGTGGAGTAATTCCTGGCTCAAGAATGCAGCTTTGCCGTCACTAACAATTGTACCCAAGTAGCAGGGGGTGATATTTTGCATCAGAAGGTTTAATTAGTCAGTAAAGTTGTGAATGTTTTTGTAATGAAGTTGTGTTCAGAGAAGTGAGGCTGAGCAGTTACCACAAACAACTTTTTTTTTTATTGAGGTCTTAATATTGTTCCACTTTTGTAGCTTTAACTAAACCATGTGCAGCTGCTTTATTGTAAGGCTGTTATTGTTCTGTGTACCATTTGAGTCAGAACATTTTCACAGCTTCTATGTCAGAGGATGCAGATTTGACCAAAGGGTTGAATCTGTCTCCTGCATCCAAAGGCTTCAGCTTCTTTCTTTTTCTTTCAGTTGTCAGCTGTTTGTCTTCGCTGTGGTCGATGTGGCAGACAGGCGGGTACAAGGTGCTGGAGACACACCGGGAGGCCATGCAGGGTCTTTTTTTGAAAGAAGGTGGCAGAGAATGTCACACTGTCAGGGAACACATCGACCCCTATTTCCTCCCATATTTACCCTCTTTGCTCTCTGTCTGGAGATGACACGCATGCAGACACGTGCACATAAACGTCACTCAGCCAGCTCTGTAGATGAATGGACAACTTCAAAAATGTAATATTTCTGAGCCAAGATGAGAGAAAGTCGGGTTCTCTTTGGCTCAAACGGCTCTTTATTCATGAGGATCAATAAATTGATATAATTGGATTTCAGAGAACAAGCAGTCAGAGGATACTGCCCTTCGTTGCAGCAGGACAGTCCCTTTGGGCTGCACTGCCATCTCTCCTATTAAAGCAGCACTAAACGGGGACAGATCAACCTCCTGACAAAGACTTTGAAGCCTGAGGTCATGTCCTTTCACGCCGTCTGCTGAGATTTCACATTAGACTTACACTTATTAAACACTCCTTCTCCAAATACAGTGAGCAGACAACCGCAGAACGTTTAATCATCGACGTGTTAGCTTGTATTCGGTTTAATAATGCGTTTCTGTAGTGAAGCAAGTTTCCCAGACTAGTGAACTAATGACCCCGACTGGTCTCTGTTATGGGAAAATCCAGAAATCGTGTAACTAGTCCAGCGCAGCTTTGCGGGTGGTTGAATGGCTCCATTGTGTTGAACAGACATGCATTATTCTTTTCTTCTCGGTGTCTAAGGTGTTTATTCTGTGCCATAATCCAGCGAGAGGTCCTATGTTAACATGTGATGTTTTCTAACATGAAACGGCACAAAGCCGAGCGGTTGTAACATGTAGCAGCACATACACAGAAGCCCTTTAACAATTAGACTGCTTCATGTGAGTAATCGTCTCACCTCCCTCCGTCTTTAGAAGGAACTTATTTTCGTGCGGCAGCCGGAATTGTGGGTCTCGATGGAGTTGATTTCAGCCTCGCTGTTGTTGTGGCGGTTGTGTTCTCTTGGCTGCGGTTCTCCTTTGGTGGGGATTAGCTGTGTTACGTTATTGGTGTGGGTTATTTGTCTGAGTCATGTTGATGTGGAGTGTCTCTGATGTGGAAGTGCGATGTGTGTACTTGCTGGTCTCGTCAGCAGCGCGTATGAGCGCTCTGTGCACAGCAAGCAGGGAGGACAAATCCTTCTGACCTTTTTTTTTTCTGTAGCCACATTGGCAGGTGTAATACCAGCATCATTTTTTTTGAGTCATCACATTTCACGGTCTGCCAGGGTAACATTACACTGCGTTTGGTCTTTATTTTTCGGTGTTTTAAACCTTTATTTTGAAAAGATGCAAAGCGGTGCTCTTTTTCTTACTTATTATTCCTTGTTTCACTGCATATTTTTTATTTATTTGATCACAGCTGCTGTGTCATTGCTGTGACCTGACTTTCATGCTGTGGATACTTTAATAATGTCATCCTCTCCTGTGTGACACGACAGCATGTTCCGGTGGATAGGACGCAGATTTATAAAGGTCAAAGTGTAAACGACCTGCTATGTTTATTTCTAGTTGTTATCCTGTTTTAATAAAACTTTGAAATGACACAACGTCACATATCAGATGACAAAGCAGTCACCCCCCTTCTCTGCTCCTCTCGCCGTTCTGTGAGGAGGGTTGGAAAGCATATGGAAACAGAGTGGGTTTTCTTGCTGACTTTTGATCAGCACAGTTCTGCTTTAATTTGCTTTCTTGTGTTCAGGGCTGTGCAGCTGCCACAGACTCTGTGATTTCTAATTAGTTTTTAATATGGCTCTTAGTAGATGATATTATTAAACTTAATTAGCAGACAGAAATATAGCCCCCCAGACCACAGCAATTATACATGGGTGTGCTTACGCATACTCTGTCTCTGTCTGTTTACGCACATACACATGTTTGTCTCTCTATTCCCGCGGGGACACTCACTGACATAATGCAATCCCTCGTCTCTGTTCCAGTCTTAAACATTACAACTGAATGCCTAACCTTAGTCGTTACCCAATTGTAGCCATGCCCCTAAATCAAAGTTTTAATTCTCAAATGGCCCTTTGATGGGGTCTGAGACAGTGAGGACCACAATGTCCTCACTTTTCCAAGACGTCCTCCTTCTAAGTGTCTAAAACTTAAACTCATAAAAATAACTTTACAAGTGTACAAACACACATACAGAAGTCAAGTTATGTGAAATACAGCATGTTTGACATCTTATGGCCTTGCAGAAAAGGCAGTCTTACCAGTAATAATCATATATGTTTATCTTCTATGTCTTCAACAAGTGAGCAGTGCAGCAGAGTGTAGCTAAAATAGGCCTAAGAAGTCTTGGAATTACACTGCAATGTGTAGGTTTGATGTGTGGTGGTTGGATCACTTCTAGAAGGAGAAACAGCACGATGGAGATGGATTACTTTAGCACCACACTTTTACCGTCCAGCTTCTTATCAACAGCAACACTTCCTCAATCTGACTCTCATGTGACCAACACAACCAATCAGAATCATGAAAGGTTTAGACCGTAAAAACTAAATGCAATTCTCATTAAGAGACAAACATTGCTATTTAAACATGTAAATATGTAAAGTATGGTGTGATATAAATTATATGATTACATAATGTGTAAACACAAATATGTCAACACTGTAACAATATTTATATCTGCAAATGTTACTATATATACATTTTTAGTAAATTATCACCAAAATATGAATTATGAACTTGTCCATCTTGCAGTATGATTGTTGCATTTTCATTTTACCTAATGTACCATGAATTAGGTTGCATAACACTACATATATTTTTCAAACCAGGTATAATTGATGGAGGTGGCACCATTGTTAGCTGGAAGCTTGGGGTCCATACAACTACACCATCTGTCAAGTAAAACGGTGCCTGAAATCAAAAGAAGTCTGGATCTCTGAAGACATCAGCGTCTGTGTTTGTGTGCCAGCTCACTCTCCTGAGCAAAGTGTCCTTAACGGACAGTGGTTTACGGCGACTGACGGAGGAAGATTCTGATTTCCCCCGAGTGTGACAAATCAGCAGCTGCACAGCGCCGCCATCCTCTGGAGCTGCTGAGCTCACAGGATTGGCTGATGAGATAGTGAAAAATAATCCACCCCAGCTACTTGTGGCATGGCCGCTTTCATAGTTCATACGCCGCTTTAGCGTTTCCGGCTGACTGAGTAGATAGGTTTCTCCTCAATAACCTTCCCTGCATGAATGTGTATGTCTATGTGTGTGAGAGTGCCTGCATGTGGCAATATGAGCCGGTCAAATGGAGGTGAACGGATCACTGCTCAGCCTTGTCTTCCCCGAGATAAACCTGTTATATTTCCACCTAGATAAACTCTGCCGCTATCTGCTAGAAGAAAAGATCGGGGAGTAATCGGCGGAGCTATAACTTTTGTATTTCTCCAGGTCTGAGGTGATTACTTCTGCTGCTCACCAAATATCAAGAGCTGTTTTGAGTCACAGGAAAAGTTTGGTGCAGCAGGGTGATGGTGTTATCTGCCTTCTTGTTTCTCCCTTTGTGATTGTCTCATTTATTCAATCTCTGCCTCTTCCTCACCGTTTTCTATTCCGCAGTATATCCTTTTCAATTCCCCTGCCTCTTTGTCTCTTCCTACCTTTGTAGCTACTCATTAGCTGTACCCATGTTGTGTTGAGAAGGAGGGCAGGGTTGGATGAGCTGTTCCTTGTCCAGGGGGAGCGAGAAATACCTTGCAAGACAGCAGGGAGACTTCCTTTGTTTGAATAATTGCCACACTTTTCTCACCCCCAGCCTGCCTCTTCATTATGCCCAGACTGAGAGACACAAGACTCATTTATCTTGCAAAAAGGTGCTCATTCATCCTATGGGATTTATCTCCTGTTTGATTCTGGAGCGACTGAACCTCCACCAGTGCAGTGTTGATTGCAAGGGTTTGTGCTGTTTGTAGGAAGGCAAGGTTCAAGCGCTCAGACCTGGTCAATAACCTGCATCTTCAGAGACGATCTATCTTTGTGGGAGCACAGAATGAAAGAAAATGAAGCACCATCTGAGGGATTACAGTGAGTCTGAGAGGTGAGGAAGGAGGCAGACAGTATAACCTGCACAAGGTGCAATCTAGGTCATTACAGAAATGGAACTGTCTTTTAGGCTCTGTCGTGTTCTTAAACCCTTTCTGTATGCAGGTCATGGTCTGTCTCTGTTCCGGTTGTCTTGTTCTTCCTCTATGGTGTGTTTTCTGCCATCATCCCAACCAGGCATTTCAATATGGTGCCTGACATTGAATGGTAATGTAGCTTGTGTGGAAGGAAAACAGGGAAACTTTACATATAGATGTGTTATGCATTTTCAGATTTCTCTCACTTTTTCCTTTTCATTTAAGTAATTTCCTCTAGGGGATCAATAAAGTATTTCTGATTCTGATTCTTCTTTAGAGACTGACTGAATCTCATTGGGCAAACAATTATATACATTTAAAATGTATGATGTCAGTTACATACAATAAAAGCTGTAATTTTATCTAAGTGTGTAAAATTAGTTGTATTGAAAACATCTTGGGTATCAGTCAAGTCATTAGCTGAGTGGCTCTCCAGTAGAAACACAAGATTGTCAAACATTAACTGCTTCTTCTCAAATGTGTTGTTAGTCTATCTCTTATATCATTGTAATTGGATTCATGTTTTGGACTGTTGTCTGACAAAACAACAATTAAACATTATAATAATTGGCAAAATAATGGCTAATGAAATTCAGTTACTCAAGGCTCTACGACGTCGAGTGGATATATTGAACCACTACTACCAAATTTGTTGATTGCAATCTGAAGAAAAATAAAGTATCTTCCCAGCTTTAAGTGTGAGGTATGTGTTGCATGTCAGCGTGCTGCAGATTTCAAAAGATTATGAGGCATTCTCCTTTATGGTGCTTACTAGAATGCTTTGGTTTGTGCACCAATTAGCCAGCGAGCGCTTTATTCCCCCGCGACGGCCCTGAGCAATGCATCAGCTGTCATCGACATCAGCGATGACAGACCAGTAACATGTCTTCTTAGTATTGCATCCATTCTGCTGCACACAAACCAGGACAATAATTACATTTAATATTGAGCTCTCCCTGCAGTCCTGAGATCCGTCCGCCCAGTTAGACGAGGATCTCCCTCTGCTCCTTTGACCCCAAACCGTACGGCGCTCTAATTTATGAGACGGACTTTGATAAAACCTCGATGCGACGGAGGAGACTCGTTTGTGGTATTATCTGTGGACCTGATGTTGATGCTGGTAGTAGCTGAGAGAGAGTGCTGGCAGATGTGTGCTCAGGGTGGGGCAGGGCAATGTTTTGCCTCATGTCGAAGACCTCTCGGGGTTATTTTGGATGCCAATTGATTCTGATTTTCTCCTCCACCGGATCCTGTGTGTTTTGGAGGTTGACTCCACAGTTTCTCTTTAAGGAAATGGGCAGGACCTGATCAATGTCTATATTGGGAATGTGTTACATCTGTTAACACGACACAGTGGATGACACACACTGTTTATAGGTTCTCTCACCTTTTCTGTCTTTGTTTGTCTTTGTCTCGCTCTATTATCTTTTCTGCACCAACCCTTGTTTGTCAGAAGAGTGTGTCATCTGTTTGTTTCAGTTAGTATTGTCATGGCAGCCCTGTATGTTTGTGTACAGTATTTTTTAAAACCCACCACACTTTTTTTTTCTGCATTTGTAATCCGAGGTGACGGCCTGTGTGGATAATATGCTCATGTGGCTTTAATACATAAAATGGGTTTTCTCTTGTATTCAACCCAATTCCGAAGAGCCACATAAAACACTGTCAATTAAAGCAGAGCCACTTAGTTTTCTTCTCTTTTCTCACCCTCATAAGGATTATGGACTACACTTAAATAACCTCTTAAAACTCTTTAATGACTTAGCCGTGCTTTTTTATGTACAGTTATTAGATTTGATTCTGCCCACTTTTAATCTGGCGTTGTGTCTTTTTACGCTTCCTTTAATACAAATTTTAATTGAATGCATCTAGTTATGTCTTTTTTTTATTATTATTATTCCCCGTTTTCTGTCGCTTGTGCTTATTTTTAGCTCATTCTTTGTGTGTGCTTTGAATTAGAAGTGCTGTTTAGATTTGTTCCAGTGAGGATGCAGCTCGTGTCGGTGATAATGAGAATTAATAGCTGATTAGCTTTGTTGCTTTTATGCCTCTGCGCCGGTGACAGCCGTGGCCCAAGGCATGTTTTCAGCTTGACCGTCTCCCCCCCGTAAATCCACCTGTCCCATTCTCCTGAATGCAGTATCTCTTGAATGACTTTCTTCAAATCTATCACAAATGTTCACTTCAACTTGACGATGACCTATTTTGATTTCGGTCATTAAAGGTAAAAAGTCATCGTGTCCTCACGTCTGTCCCATTTTCAGGAACACTTGGAGTGAGTTTCACTACATCTGGCACAAATGTTCACTTGCAGTTGAGGATGAACTGATTACAGTTTGATGGTCAAAGGTCAGTGTGTCTCAAAAGACGTTTTTGGCCATAACTCAAGAATTCATGTGCTTATTATGACAGAATTCTACACTAATGTCAAATAGAATACAACGACAAAGTGATGGCATTTTATAGCTAAAAGGTCAGACATGCAGGAGGCATACAACCGTGAGGTGGTTATTCTAGTTTTTATTAAATGCGAATAATAAATAATAGCTCAGTGCAGCCCAATATCTAAGCCTTTTCTGTGTATTGACTGCAAAATACCCAACTTTAACTCCACATTATAGAGAAACTGTAATAGATTCCTTTAATTTGCCTTATAAGCACTTCTGCCCATTGAAGAGCTGGCTGTCTCTCTTCTGCCTAAAATTCCTTGCACTCATCAAACTGTGGCTTCTCAAACTGCAATGTTTGATATTTTGACAGAACTCAGAAAATGTAATTAGTCTCTTGGTTTATATTGACTCTTCAAATGTGCGTGTGTTTGTGTGTGTGTGTGTGTGTAAATGCACAGTAGCTCATGGAGCCCAACCGAACTAGTCCCTGTGAAAACTAAACAACTCTTCCTACACTCCTCATGACCTTCAACCACAATCAGAGTAAATACAGAGAAGGTCTTACCAAATTATTGCTACCTCCAGTTTATCCAAATTAAAGGGGTCTAAAGTAAAGTGTTATTGTAGGAAACTTCACTAACCACTGTCTTGCCCTCTAATCAAAGTAAAAAAATTCCTAAAACTTCAGCAAATGACTCTCAAGTTTAAAGAAATGTGGATGTAAAGACAATTTCCTCCCCAAAAAACAGTCATATTTGGAACTTATTTGTGACATTCGGTAAATCGGAAATTCATCAGTGGCATTCAGTAAACAACACGTATTTTGACTTTGGCCAGACATGCATGAAGGCATTCTCCATGACTTGTAATCAAAACAACCCAATAATGACAGTATAAAGTCGTCCAAAGAATCTGCATCACCGCATTCAAACTTTACTGTGGTCTGAGGTGAGAGGAGCAGGCGCCGACCTTTATGGCTTAATATGATAGGTTAAGACACCTGTCAGTCAATACTGCCACACTAATGAAGATGTGTTTAAGTCATGATGCGCTACATTAACCTATTGACTCTATTTCTAGAGAGCGCTTGATGGCTTCCTTTTTACTCCCTTCAAAATTTCCCCTCAGATTGATCATCAATCTGCTCAACTTTATGCCTCATTGCTGTTATTTCCTGTTTGTTTGTGCTCGTTCTGCACATGCTCACCAGCTCTCTTGATCTCTATTGTTTCATCATTTGGAGGTGCCACTCTACCACCCTGTGGCAGTTTTTTTTTTTTCTTTTTTCCAAGTGGTTTGTGTTTCTCAGGGGAACCATTGCTGCCTGAGTGACTGGTTTCAGGAGATGATGAGTCAGAGCTGGTGCAGCAGTCGACTCTCCTTCCTCTTGTTTAATGGCTGCAGGAGTTTGCATGTACTGATAAAACTGTTGCTGCTTCGGTATGTTCAAGCTACACAATCCACACAGAGCCTCCTTTTTCAAATGTTGACCGATGGTGGATTGTTGGAATTCAGTTTACTGCATATTTTGCAACCTTTTGACCTTTAAGTCCAGGTTAGTTGCTGTGAAGACAAGAAAAACACGTCATCTGTTTAATTTAAAGCACTTACAGAAACTTTTAATACGTACAGAAACTTTTAAAGCTACGCTAGACAGCATTTAATTTTTAATTAGTGCTTGAGTCACCAGCAGTGGGTTCAGCTTAATGTGTAACAGATACTTTGTTTACAAAAAAACTCTACTTTTTGCTTGATTCTGGCATAAAGAAGGCAAGTAATGTGAAAGCTTGGCTTATATTTTTGTGACTCCTCTTCCTGTCACTGCGTTAACTCATACAGTTTTAGCTCCTGCTTATTGTGCGTCATCTTTGTAACTTTTAATTTGTATTTTGTCAAGATTGTTATTTTTGGCTTCACAGTTGCTTCCATTGATGTCTTCAAAGGCCTTTTATTAGATTTGTGTTTAGTTCAATGCATAGCTGTGCATCTACACACAGTAAAGGTTGAGCAAAACCTGTTGGACAATGTCTTCTGTGGCTTTGTAAGGACCTTTGAGAACTCAGGTGACATCTCCTGTGTATTTCGGCTTTACACTTCCAGCACAACATTTAATGAGTAATCAGATAAACAATGCAATTCTGTTGCATTAAGGGAAGTGCAGGGTCCAGATTTCTCAGCTCTAGTAAGACTCAAAAGATCATCTTTTAATTTTCTGACCTCTGAATTAATCAATTTTAACCACTTTCTGTTAATTTGTGTCATTTCTTTTTCAAAGTGCAATAGGAAACCACGATGGGAGTGTTCTTTTAAGAGGAACAAAGATCCAGCAGCTCTTATCAGCTGCTCAGTGCCTGGTGCACAGTCAGACTAGCAATGTGTTATTGAATTATTTTTAGATGGGGATAGCTGCAGATTAGAAGGTATTTCCTGCTTTTTAGGAGAATTCAGGGAAAGAGTTGAACCTTGTTGATCATTTGTGGCGTTTTTATCCAACAATTCTCCACTCTCATATCCTTATCAAATCCACCTTTAACATCACCTGGAAGTCTCATATATATAGTACCATCCAGCTGCATATTCAGAGTTGCTCTTTTGCTTTTTCACACCCCTGTATGTACAAACAAAAGATAAGCTGCAGCTGAAGTCTCATGTGTGGTTCGTTGGGCAGAATGTGGCGAGGACGGGCATGAGGAGGTGTAGATGATAAGAAGTAGGGGGGAGGTAAGGTAGAGAGGACGGACGGGAGAGGGGGAGGGAGGGCAAACTGTTGGAGGATGTTTTTTTTTCCCCCGTCTGTCCTTGATGAGACACAGGAGATGTAGATGCGTTGAGTCCTGCCCCATTAGCCGAGGCAGCTGCTGTGCATTTGTGTGTAAGAGAAGAGTTCCTGATCAAGTGTGTGTGTGTTTGCGTATGCATGTGTGTATTTATACAGTGCATCTTTAAAGTCGTCTATGAGATGCATGTGGATTTATCTTCACTTCGCTTTAGAAATAAAGACGTGGCGCAACATTAATCTCAAGCTGTATGATTAAGTGCACAGACAGCAGGCCTGTGTTTAAAGTATTCGATATGGCTGCTGCTGCTATTTTATCATACATCTCACACATTTCTGATGATTGATTATGTGTACCGAAGTCACACCTCCTGCAGTGCAATTTATTGAGGCTGCATTTTGGGGAGGCATCGTTAGTGGCCTGACAAAGCGTCGCCTTCTCGCTGTCATAATCCTTGCTTCTCTTAAACCACATCTCAATTTTTTGTTTTTTTTGTTTTTTTTTTATTCGAGGCGCAATGAGATGTAGCCATGTGAGGAAACACTACAATAACAAGCGGTCATGCGTTGCCAGGAAAGGAGCTCCATACTGTGATGGAACGTCTTCTCCAATTACCCGCTGAGTCAAAGACAGCTGATTAAAAAACTGAGGCCTAACTCGAAACATAGCTCCTCAAGTGATGACTCTGCATAGAGGAAGGCTGAGGATGTGCTTTTGGTTTTGTCACCTGATCCACTGTATTTTCTTTTTTCTTCTCTTTCATCCAGCCTCTCTTTAAGCAACTCTCTCTATTTGCTGTTTCTCCCTCTTTCCATTTCTCTCTTTGATGCTTGTGGTTTTGGCAGGACTGCTAATACCGTCCCCTGACATATATTCCATTCTCACTAGCCGAGTTCTCTCTATTGAAGCCGGTCCAATACCCCCGCTCTCACCTCTTTTAATGTTTAGCCATCGTAAACACTTAATTTTTAGAGCCGTACACTGCATCATAGTGTAGGTGGATTAAGCCTGAGGGGGGCACTGCCCATCTGCCAGTACACATTAGTTAAGCTCTGGATCTCTGCCAGCTCTACATCTGCAATTACAGTTGTGGTCAGGTGAAGGAAAGCAGTGGTACAGTCGAGGACATCTGGAGACATGTGGAATACATATCCAGACTTCTCTTTGTCATTTAGGGAAACCCAACATTCATCTTTAATTGCAATTAAATACATAGCAAGCCTGGGTTACATCCTGGCTCACTATGTTTAGCAGGATTAACCACTTTTTCAGCTAAACTGGGGAAGACAGATTGATAATCCAGTGAAATGTGAACATGATAGTTCAGCGATGTTGCAGCACCACCTGCTTTTCTCATTGTGCTATTTTTTTCAGGGTGCACAGAAGTCAAACTAATCTTGTCAGTTCCCTCTGTTTTATTGGAGACTGACTATGTTTTATGGCTGTGTCCTTCTGCACTGAGGGTTTTGCACAGCTGCACCGCTTGGCTGCCAGGCTGTGAGATGCGAACTCAAATATGCCGAGGGATTTTTGCCACTGTGACCACGAGCTGGATCGTGGCACGGCCGCAACCTGGATTGTGAAAATGAAATAGCAAAGAATATGTTCTGTCAGTAGGTTTTTCGATCTCAAAAAAAACTTTTAATAACATACAGCACGGCCTGTAAAATGTTGTTTTTTTACTCCAGAACTTTGGATTTGAAAGGAAACAATGGCTTTAAGTGTAAAGTGCTGACTTTTAGCTTTGTTTGAAGGATGTTTACATCCTCATCCAATGAACTGTAAAGTAATAGTAGCTGTTTTACATTTATATACCTCCAAAGTGTAGAAAGAACTGAGTCCTGCTGTTCACCCAATATAGATGTGAACACCCCCAAGCACCCTCAAAGCGAATGTCAGCACTTTAAACCCATTGTTTCCTTTGAAATCCACTGTCCTGGAGCGCAGCCAAGACAAAAAGAAACATATCACAGCTCTAATACTCACAGACTGCATTGCTGTCAGTGTGCTACTCAGGCAAAAAAGAGCATATTTATGTCCACTATTCCAGCTTTTCCCCTTATTTTTTTACAAAAGTTTTCATGATTAAGGCACAGCTCGGAAAGCAGCATTCCTCCAAAACCATTGAAATGCACTCCCAGTCTGCGAACCCTCCCATCTGTGTGCGGTCCTGGAAAATGACCTTCTCAGCTGGGCCCATAGGGAGCACTGTTGTCCATGTTGTCAGGACTGGGCTGGACTGTCTACACATGGCTGCACTTTGGTCGTCCCACTGGCTGACCACAAGCCTCAGACCAGACTGAGTGACACACAACACTTCTGCCAGTCTCTTTTTAAACCACAGAGTCAAGTCAGATTTTTTATTTTTTTTTCAAAAACATATTCAAGTCTGATGCCGTCCCAGTCTGTTCTGGTTTGTTGATAAAAAAAAAAAAAAAAGAGGTTTTGTGCCAGAAATACATTTCATATGTGTAGTTGCAAGAAAAAAAATTGATGAAACTGTTTATACTGAATTTTCATAACCCTGCAGTTTGTCTTTGTTACCTCCTTCAGAGGCAATGTATTGCTTCTCTATGGGAGATTTGTTTATAGTTCATAGCATCATTTTTTAATGTGTAATCCATTAATTATAGTTTTTAGCAGCTTTCCTCACTGCTTTCAGTGCCCTCCTCTGGTTCCAGGGGTTATTGCACATTTTAGTCTTTTCCAGCGGTCTGTTATTCCATCAACTGGGCCTCAATTATCGACTTGTTTCTCTATTTTTCGGGCTATTTTGTGATTATGCTGTCATGTCAGGAGGATGGCTCAAATGGTACCAGTGTGTGAAAAAGAGAGAGAACTTTCGCGCCTCTAAATTTAAGGCTTCTACGTGGCCTTTAAAAATCTATCGCTGGCATTTTTGACTGAGATGTCGCCCTGAAAAATGAAATAACTCTCTTTGTAATGAGAGTGTTTAGAGAGTCGAAACAGAAGCGCCTAGTTGTTGTTGTCCCTGTAATCATCGCTCCCTACTTTAATTTCCGGCGGCATCATGAGAACAGACAGATACACACACTCAAACACACACACACAGTTTCAAGGGTACGTTTCTAAAATGAAATCTGCTCAGGGTTGCTTGTGGATGCCTGAAATTGTTGATCATGAGTTTGCTTCAGAGCTTATGTGTTGATGCTCGTTGAAAGGAGACAACAGAGAGATTTGTAAATCAGACTGGAATTCCAGTTTTTCATTAAATATTGAATTAGAAAGGATCTCCCAAGGCCAACAATAATGCTTTAAAGCATTTCAATCCCGTTTCTGTGGGAAGACAAACTCCATCAGACATCCAGTCAGACTTCGCCATGTTTTCCCGAGCAGCCAGCTATCACGGCACAGACAGCCTGTTTGTGTTTGCACAAACAACAACAGACAGTGAATTGTATCTTCGAGCTGTGCGGAATGATCGTAATAATTAGCGGGGCCAAAAGAGGAGGGCACTCGTATAGCACGGCTCCAAATGACAGCGTGCAAGCTTGAAATAGTCGGTCATTGCCTGAGTGGAGCACTTGAGCAGGCAGCACACCGCAGAAAGAGTTGACAGGGGAAGGGAGCGCGGAGGATGTGGCTGAGGAGGAGTAGCGGTGAAGGAGGAGGGCAATAATTAGCTGAGCTTGTCATTCTAGTGATTAAACACTGATTTAGAAGCGTGCTCAGTGGGTGCGTGGAGTTAAATTGGCTGTTCTGCTGTTAGCGGGGATGTGACACGCGAGGACTGGGTCACTGCACTGCAATGCAGCAGCACAGGAGCGAGGCCTGGTTCAGCTCCATGTCTGCTCTTTCCATGTTGGTCTGAAAGGTGTTTGTCTGCGGGCCAGAAGTACAGCGAACGCACCAGACGAGTTCAATCCTGAGCAGTGATCCTTGTTGGTTTTTGCATTGTTATCATGAGGAGCAACACTAAAACGACTTTTCATTGCAGCTATCGATGGAGCTCGTGTTTCTGTACGTTATCTTCAGCTGAAAGATGAATTTGCTGCATTCTTTCATTAAGTGTATGTTAGACCTGCAGGCTAAGCTCCTCAATAAGCAATGTGTATACATGACCTGTTGGTTTCTGTTAGCTTTCTCAGCAGATACTGATATTAAAAAAAAAAAAAAGCTGCTCTTCACTCATAATGTTCACATTTATAGGTTGAGGCATTTCATTTTAACTCGTCTGTTCTTTCCTCTCTATGCTGTATCCTTGAATAAATGCACAACAAGAACCTTTATTTCTACCAAGCACAGCTGCATTGATGAATATTACATGAGGGCAATAAATCAACTATTCTCCTTATTTTACCTTACACGGCAGTTTAATTTCCTCCTAATTGTGAGAATAGTCTCTGCCTTTTATTTTATGCATTGTTTTCCCCAGACAAACTGCAGCGCTAGTGTTTAGTCTAGATTCACTTTGAAGCAAACAGTCTTGTCGGTGCATTTATAAAGCATAAATTGTGGGGCGAATCGACAGCTCAGGCTTACAGTAGGTATACAAATAAAACAGTTAAATTACCTTCAAAATGCACAGATGCAGCTCCTCTCTATGGGCTTGTTGTTGTGGGTGGTGTCACTAATGGCATGTTTAACAGATTTATGAGAAATCCAGTGTATTGTGCAAGCCTCACCATGTATATGACTTGACTTGTGATTAATAACAGTGAAAACAAATATCATATTCACGAAAATAAATAGAGATTCAAGTGGGAGGCATGGGTTTTTATGTCATCTGGATTTTGGCTGATTAAACCTGTAAAACTGCACAAACCAATATTTTTATATTAAAATAGTGGAATGATAAGGGCTGAGGTAAAGGGGCTTATAATGATAATGACAAAGCCATAGATAGTTACCCCCAGATATACAGATCCACTCAGTTGTGTTTAGCATTTGTCATTGCTCTGTAAAGCTGTTGTTTAAAATTTATTTTAATTTCTGTCTTCAGATAGACAGGTGTTAATAATCTAATAAGTCCAGTATAGTTTGCTTCTCAGCAGCAAATAGCAGGTAGATAAAGTCAGTGGCTAGCTGGGGAGGATAATATGGTTTCTAGCAGCTGAAGATCCAGATATTTCCTTCAACAACTGGTGGAAACCAGAACAGAGCTAAAAGGAGATTGGACATTGGCCCTCAATTCAGGTGACCACAAACATGACAAGTACTGAATGCTAAGGTTGCTTAAAGGCAGCTGATTGTGTAAAGACTCAGTTATTTGCTCAGCACTGTCTCATAGAAATGGCATTTATATACAAATAAACTGCAACAGCAAATATGCTTTGAAAGGTTTTGTATCATCATTTTGACGAAAAGGAAGAAATGTTTTCCAACCAAATATCAAAGTCCGCTGTAGAGTATCTACTTGTAGTGACTGCAGCATTATTAAACCATTTCATGGTTATATTTGGACTCTCACAGCCCTTGTGTAAGGTTAGCGAAAGGTTGTGGTATGATTTTAGTCCTACAAAAGTTGCGTTCACTTGAGAAACAACATTTATACAAGGCACATATATGCCGTTAACCAAAATCTTGTCTTTTTGCCAAGCTTTTGTTGTCAGACCCTAACCATAGACAGCACAGTGGATGCAAACTTTGATTTTTTGCATGTGTTTTCTACGCCCACCATCAACCCCAACCACCACCTTATGAATCCGACACAGCTCACAAATGTGGTTCTTCATTCATGTCTCTGAACATATTGCTATCAGCATTACAGAAAAACTATTCAGTTGTAGATAGAAAGAATTTCTAGAAGAGAGGACTGGCTTGCTTGTCAGTGTTGAGTCTTTAATGTGATAAGGGACTTTTTCATATCAAGCGTAAGATCCTATATGTCATAGTATTTATTTATTTATTTTTTTGTCTGCCTGCATTGGGACTATTGTAAAATCCTGTCTCATTTAGAGCTAAAAACTGAAAGCTTCCTTTTTAATTCTTTAATCTATCTCTATGGCCTCTTCAGAGCAAAGTGGATTTCAAAGATTAAAATCAACAAGGCATGAGAGTTTTAGCGCTGAGACACAACAGCGTCATGGAAGAGTAGGTCCTAATGTTTTGTACAAACGGCTCTGGATGAACAGAAGGTATCCGAAAATGTCAGCTTTCACTGGAAATTCTGACACAGAAAGGCCAAGTCAGAAGGAAAAGTTGCATGTTTCCTTAAACAGCCCCTTTCTGTCTCGACTCAACGGGGTTCAGACATCGATTGTGTCTTGCAGGCTTCTTTGTGCAGTGAGCCTTTGAATTGTGGGTGCACCACTGACACTTATTCTCCACTTTCTTCAGACATTCTTGCAGACAATTGCAGATCTTTTTACATCACTGAAAACTGATGCAGAAATAACGATACTTCTCCTTATTTGAAGATTTCCTTTTTCAATACAATCCATCCTGTAAAACTTAAGGCAAGAAAGAAACATATCAATACAAGACATCAATTGTTAACGAACAGTGTGGCGCTACGTGATAGCTGGTTGATATAGAATATAAATCGAATTTGCATATGTAACTATGTAAAATTTGTAGAAACATACTTCACATTTTAAGTCTAAGTCACCTAAGGGGTCTGTACAACAGAGACCCTATCATTATTTTATAAATTATAATCATTATCTTGTTTCTGGTCAGTCCCTGCGTGACATGAAGACTGAAGTTGTAATTTCATCAAGCCAGTTCCCAAGGTAACACTGAGCAAAGTCACAGTCTCCACCTGAAGGAAATCTTTCTCTTCAGGCTCAGACTGCTGGGCTGCTCTGTAATTTATAGCTCCCATTTTGTATTAGTGACACATTGTTATCCTTGCATTCTCTCTGTATCAGCAATAGTTATTCTCTTTTTGCCCACAGCTCAAGTTGGATATATTTATGAAGTCATTTTAATAATAAAAGCAGCTCACAGAACATTGAAGTGATTTACAGAGTAGTCAAGGGCATTGCAAACTCTCAAACAAATGAAACAAACACGGTGCAGCTGAAGACATGCTGCTCGCTGCGTCATTGAATATTAAACACCCGCAGGTAGGTATATGAATCAAACACTTTCATACCTTTCATTCCACACTCGCTGCCCTTCCTCTTCACCTATATCCTTCCTTATCTTTCCTTGCACCTGTTGGAGTCTGTGTTGTCCCGTTATACCATATTCCTATGCTACAGTTAAATTTTATGAGCCCATTTTCGACTATCTGCTGATACTTTATTGTTTTGTACTTGCTGGTAGCAACACTGGCACAAACTTTGTTTACCACAAGCTCCACGGGGCCCCACACACCGTGTTACAGCCATACAGTGACTTGCATTATGATAGCCATGTATAACATTTATTATTTGCTGCAGCACAGTGTAGTGTTATGGCTTTATTTGCACACAGTGTGATGGGTTCCAACCGAACTGCTGCCTGAATACTTAAATATGTTTATGTTAAAGGAATAGTTTACCATTTTGGAAAATCTGCACACTGCATGTCTTACCAGTAAGTACGCTAGGAGGTGAGATGATTGATTTCACTCTCATGGCTGTACACTGAATATAAAACAACTGTACTGCCAGCTTCAGACAAGCTTAGCTTAGCGTAAAGACTGGAAATGGAGAACCAATGAGCATAACGCTGTCCAAAAGCAACAACAGCACTTAACAGCAGCGCAGTAGTTGATTAATTATCTGATTTGCTTAGAGCAGTGCATTTAAAGTTCTACAAACTGTATTGCTGTTTTATTCAAAAGCTTTTGTGTATTATCTTCTGTAGTGTTTGAGAAAACTTGAGCTTTGCAATGAAAGACGCCATTGCAATGGAGTTTGGTTTTTGTAGCTTTCCTGTGTAAAATCCGTCTCTTGTAAGTTTGACAAGTCCTATATGGTTTTGATGTTATATTTAGCGGTGCTAAAGACGTTGCTGACATGCATCGTTCAATACATTGTCCATTCTACTGCAATAAGATCGATTTAAAAAAAAATGACTGACACATTGAGCTGGCGTCCCATGAACAGGGCTACAGTCCCGATGTGGAGGTCATGAGTTCGAATCCCGTTCATGGCCCTTTCCCACACGTCCTCCCCTCATTCTTCTCCCCCACTTTCCTGTCTTTCTCTCACTGCACTGTCAAAATAAAAGGCACAAAGGCCAAAAAAATAAAATAAAATAAAAAGACTGACACTGAAATTCTGATCTGGAGTTGTCTTCCATTTTGGGAATCCACCTCTATTTATAAATAAAATGGGGGAAATATTGCAATGACAGTTAGTCCCTCTACTATGTACCTGTCTCATGAAATAGATGTGCAAAGGGTTCCTTTGTTCTAAAGATTTTGCTACCTTGAAGAAGCCAGGCAAGCTATTTAAATGGCTTTCTGGGCTTATGCTAAGCTAAGCTAATTGCCTGCTGGCTGTAGCTTCATATCTAGTGCACATGCATAAGTTGTATTGATCTTCTCATCTCACTCTCGATAAGAAAAATATGAAACTATTCCTTTAATTTTGCCCTTTTTAGTTCAGGAATGACAATTACTATCCACTTAGCAGCGGCCCTTGTTGGTTTTGTAAGAAACCAGCATAAATTTGGATCTCAGAGTCCGGTGTAGAGGTGTGAGGGGTGTAAGGGCTCAGAGGTGACAGTAGAGAGGGTTACGGGGGCTATTAGGCCTGTAGCTGTGTGTGACTCGAACTGTGTGGGACACAAGTGTAGCTACAGAAGCAGCAGGATGGAGCAGTGATTCACAGAGTAATACAGCCCACCACTGTGGAGATTTGAAGCGTACAGAAGGTTTGTGTGTGGGACTGTGTGTGTGGGGAAAAAAAAAAAAGAAAAAAACATGAGACAGATTGAAAGTGATATCAAGTGAGGAATGCAGAGAGGCCAGATCGGAAATGTGGAAAAACACACTGGGTCAAGAGCAGCGCAGGGACAAAATCCAAGTCAGTGTGTGTTTGAGTAAGTTTTGAGAGCTTGCTCCTTAATTACCCTCACTTCATTTCCGACTCTTACTTATGCCACCTTGTCTGTCATTTCCTGTTGCCATAACGACAGTTGCACCTACTAATGAGATTGGCTTCGTTTTCATCCGTCAGGAGATTTAGGATTAAGATTCATCAGTATGGATGACACGTATGAATGCATCAGACACGTATGAATGCATCACCACAGTGACATGATGAGCCACTTTACCAGTCCAAATGAACAGTACATGTCCTGTGTCACATCCACCACATTAAAACCGTGATTCTCTCATAGAATGGATATAACATCCCCCAGTTAGAGGATATGAAATTATGCAGTAGTCTTACATAGAAATTGCTTGCTGAAATTGAAATTTTTGTCCTCTTGTCAGTCTAAAATTGTACCCGACATGCTCATACCCAGCAAGGTATCATTACGCATCAGCTAAGCCTGTCTTAATATAGGGATTAATGTCTAGATAAGGATTTGTTCAGTATTAAGCCGCAATGCCTGGATGCTCATCTCTGCATGTCATTCCAGCTATGTGTGCACATGTCTGCTCATACACAAACCCATAAACAGATGTACAGAGATTTTGCTCGTGACAAACGCAGTGCGCTGTAGTGGAGAGTATACATAAATTTATTTTAGCAAAACATCATTACATTCTTCTTAGAGGTACGGTTGTGATTCTGAAAAGCTGAAAAACTGCACAAACTCAGTGTGCATGTCTGACTGGCAGCAATCAGCATGAGTCCAGCTATGACTCATCCATGCGAACTGTACACTGAATGCACACACACTAACACACAAGCACGGTCTTTCCAAATGATAATCCGTTTTCTTCACAGGAAATCCCTGTTTGTATGCTCCAATCCACATTGCCTTCCCCTCTGTTTCCCCCCTATCTATCATTCACTCTCCCCCGTCTCTCTGCCTGTCTTCCACTTTCACCCCGACCCACTGTCTTTTCCTGTCTCTTGTAGATTGTCCCCTGTCATCGCTGTCTGTCAGGGAGTCTGGCTCGAGGCAACAATGTTGTCCTCTCATCACCTGTCATCACACCGATACTTTAAGGACGCAAGAGACATAATTCCACTTTATACAATATGATCAGACAGGTGCAGTGGTGAAGGTGACGTGAGATGACTGTGTTGCATTATTAAAGGGTTTGTTTGACGTCTTGGGAAATACATTTGTTTGTTTTTTTTTTTGTAAAGACTTTGACAAGAAGACTGCTTTTGACTGTTTGAGTATAAAGATAGAGCCAGGAGGTAATTTACTTAGTTTAACATACAGACTGGTAGTAGGAGGGTTTGGAGTTAAGGTCCAAAGTTGAAGAAAAACAAAGTAATCCGAATCAGCTATTGGCCAAGTATGTGTGCACATACAGGGAAATGAAGACATCCATGCATTTAAAAGGCATCAGGTTAAAGAAAGGAAACTTTAACCACTGTGTACAGCTTTTGATAAGAGATAAATGAACCAAAAGATGTTTATGCGAATAAAAATGAAAAATACACCATTTTAGCAGGTACCTAATACACAGCAGGTACAGTGATTCAGAGTTACAGATTCAGGATTTTTGGTTACAGTGTTTTTTCAGTGTTACAGGTTTATGACTCA